>NW_019272017.1:10576751-10582828 GCF_002738345.1 Cucurbita maxima
TTTTAATTTTTTTTTTTTTTTTTTTTTGGATATTTCAAGGAAATTTGAATGAAATCCACCCATTTATGACATAACTGTCTTAATTAGGCCCAAAGTTGAATTTATGGGACCAAGTCAAAGAGAGGCATATCATACAACCCATTCAAAAAAATGAAGATTGTCTTATGCTGCAAGACAATATTTCAAATGATGATGTTGTTACAAATGACGTGATGTTGTTACAAATGACGTGGAGACCAACAAAGACATTGTACAAGTATATGTTTCTACATGTCTATTGGAAAAAGAAAAGTGAAAGAAAGTGAAAAGGGAAAGGGCGTGAAGACATTTGATGTGTGTATAGAAACTAAAAAGAAAGAAGGTTATATTACTCGAGTTGGGGAGGAGAACACTCTTTTGTATACAAGAAGCAACACTCTCATTCACTTTTACATCTATGCATGACCTAAAGATAAAAGTGAAAATCTCGAGAAGATTAAGACCGCAAAAAGCAAATGATTTTAAATTTGCATTACAAGGAGGTCAATTGGATTTGAGGACAAATCCTCTTGAAGAAGGAGAGAATGATACAAATAAGGTGTCTAAATCATGCTACAAAAACTTTATGATGGATGAGAAAATCGTATCGTACATATTTGGATTTAGGGATGTTTCTTTATATTTTTCAATTTTAAAGTATTATTTTTTTAATATTTTAAGTTACAATTAGTTAGTAATCATTACGGGCATGGGAGTTACAACATTTCAATTGACCATAGTTTATTTTAGATTTATTTTTAAGGTTATAAATAGTCATTCATGTTGTTTTAGAACAAAAAATTTGAATAGTGAAGTAAAAGTTGCATATTATGTCTCTTACATACTAGTTGTGTTTAGATTTACATACTAGAGTCATTCAAGTAGTCTTCATCAAGTTATCTTGTGGAGTGATTCGAATCACAAGTTTAGGTACAAGTTTTCTTTACTCTTGATCTTGATAATCAAGGTAATCCATTTCTAAACTTTTTCCTAAGTTGATTCCTTATTGGTTTTTCAGCGTTTTGGATAATTTAGATCTCACCCTAAATCTCACCACAGTTAGACCAATATACTACCTTCTTAGGAACAATAAACTAGTTGTTACTTTGCCTTTTCAAGCTTGTCCATACCTAAATCCCATACATTCCTCCTCTAGGGAGTGCTCTAACTTCCTCGGAGTTCATAACTTAAGGATTTTTTGGTACTCTTAGCTCTATGTTTTACGTTTTAACCTACTAGCGCTAATTGCGCTTGGAGTTACTATGACCCCTAAGAAGACCTAGGATAATTCTCATAAGTATGGAGGAGCCTTTCATCTTAAAACGAGGTTCATACTCCACACATAACTATCTATTAGGCTCTAACCGAAAGGTTTTCACTGGTAGAGGCGAGCAGTAATTGTCTGTTTCTAAGATAATAAACTACTTGTTACTTTGCCTTTCTAGGCTGGAATAGTAAACTTCCTGCTCACACCCCTCTCGAATTAGAACAATATACTACCTATCTTAAGAATATTAAACATATCATAACATGTCATATTGCCTTTTTGAGGCTAGGACATTAAACTAACTGCTCACACCCCTCTTGGGTAAATTTCCCAACCGATACAACCGGAGCTACCTTAGTAGTATACCCTATATGCCAGGACCCTTTGTGGGTTGCAACTAAACTCTATGTATCAAATAAATCCCAACTCCTCTTAAGCTAGTTCACGAATAAAGGTTTCGCTCTAATCGTCCCTACGATATACCTAGTCAACTCAAATGTTTTGTGGGATCCAAATCTAAGTTTTAGAACCAATATAACGTAAAACAGCAGCTTACAGTCTAACACAATGATAGCATACATTCTAGAGCACATAGCATTCGTCCAATAGCATAAGTGGGCATATACGGGTTCTCAAACCCTCTATCATGCATCTAAGGTCAATAATACACATAAATCATGTTTAAATGCTCAAATAAGAGAAAATAAATCAACCAAAGGCATGTTAGAGTGCTCATATTAAAACTGTAAGTTTTTAAGCATACATTGTGGAAGTTGTAAAACTAAATAATGAGCTAAATCGTAAACATTCAAGTTTTCTAGGCTTAGCTATCATGAATCTAGGTTGATTAGGCTCCTAAACGCGATTTCTAATCATTTGTTCATGTTCCTAATCAATGCCTACAAGTATTTCTTAAAACTTGCTCCATATGGTCACTTACATGTCGGGTGTATTCGAGATCACTTTTCACAGGCTTCCTCAAGCTGAATTTTTCTCAAATTTCTTAGGTAAGTGCCAGATTGAGCTGGTTTCTAAAACGACAAGTAACTACTTGGATTTTCTTTCCATTAATCTAGCTGCAAATGTCAGCCCAATCTCCTATACCAGAGAATATACAAAGTCAATCTCTAATACCAGCCTTCTCCATCAATCCTATCAACCAATTCATTCCTCTTTCCAGCTTTTACCTTGTTGGCCTAGTAAGACAAATTTGCTTACTTCCTATTCCTAACCACATTTATAAGTGATCTCCAACAATTAGTCGACCTCTCTGTACTCTTCAACAATTATATGTAAAAGCCTTTCGTATCTCAAAGTGGAATCAACATTAACTTAGAGCATCTCCTTTATGAGGTCCTTCATTATAGAAACCACAAGACTTAAAAGTCGTAAATGTTTTAGGTGCAACATTAGGAAGGCCATATTAATCTGAATAAAGCGTACAAAATGGTAAGAGTTTCATACAGGCATAAGGCTTGATTATAAAACCTGAACAACTTTGGGTAGTAGAGGAGTACAGAGTTAGTCAGCCTCGAGTTCAGAGCCAAACTGCTCCAAACGAGCAGCATCGGCTTCAAGATCCCTCACCAAACCATGGTTCACTAAACCATCGTCCTCGCTTGCATGAATTTGTCTTCCACCAAACCTGTGCAAATCATTAACACTAAGCTACCTTCACAAAATATTCCCCAAAACAAGTCTGGTTTTAACTCAATAACATGAACATGTTTTAGAGCCACGTACGCAGCATAAGGTTATAGACTTAAGTGTTATTACAAAACATGGTAATAATTATGACAGACTTAAGTGTTAGAACTAATATACAAATTTATTACTAAGCATTCATAAATATAATAAATAAATAAATAAACAGAATTTTAAATTTATGATTAAGATCAAGCTTCTTAGAATCCAACATATCTAGCACAAAAGTTTGTACACAAAAAGAAACAATGATGGCTCTTACATACTACGAACAAAAAAGCATTATAAAAAAAAATAAAAAATGAAGAATAAGAATATGAATTGCGGTAATGAAGAATTTTTTGTGCATGTTTAATAACAGAAGAAAGTAAAATATTCTAGGTACTAAACACATACCCCAGCCAAGTATCTTATCTTCAACCTTTTTGAGTTTCTTTTTCTTCTTGTTGTCTACTTTTTTGGCTACAAATGTATCCCCTGCTTGTGGAAGTTCATCAAATGAAATAAAAGGTTAATAACGATGAACATGGTTGTCACAACATTGAAAACCAAAGAATTCTAGTTATGTGAAGAAAAAAAATGTAAAACATGTTAAAGCATGAATCACTAGGGAGTAAAACACTACCTTTTTGCTCAAACTTAGCTCGACTAACAGACATAATAATTTTTCCACCTGGTCCAAGAGGTGTGCCATCCAAAAAAAAAACTGAACTTCAATCAACGTGGAACATGGGGGATCATGGGCTGGTTTTAATTTCGACCACTATGTTTCACAGATCTACACATGCATATGTCATAGCTATACAATGCGACCCTATTTACAGTACAACCAAGTATTGAATTTGTCTATTCATGTAAGCATAGCCCGTCAAACAATAAATACCTCCTTGATTATTCCACATTTTGAAAAAACTTCCACAACCTGCAACATATAACAGAAAATTACAGCATCCAATGAAAACTATGCTCAAAATGCAACATACTTCATCAATAGTAACATCCTCTGGCAGCCCTGTTATGTAAACATGCGTACTTATTTTTAGTTCAAACCAACCATCAGAACATATTTGCTTCCTGCAGAAGCAGAAAGAAAAATAAAGTTAGAACAGCAAATAATTTTTCTAGAGTAGCCCTCATCTACTCTCATAAATAAATTACAGATGCAATGCAAGGAAAAACCTTTTTCTCAATTTGATTGTCACACAATTTTCTCCTCCCATTCTGTTTGGTTACAATCTCCTCACTTTTTCTGTTAGCTTCTTTTGTGACATGATCATATTCTTCCTTGATGGAGGTGGAAGGAACAGAATCACCTTCTCCTTTGATGGACGTGCAAGGAGCATCGGCTTCAAGCTGTGGAAAGACTTTTTCTTGCATGAAAGTCATGTCTTCAGGCCCATATTGCTCATGTTTAAAAAATGCATCATCCTGTTGCGAAGTCAGGTCATTCAAAATTATATCTAGTGTTTGATACTACTGAAGCATTGTATATATATGAGTGGATCATTTGGATCATTCAAAAATATTACAAGTCAGAGCTAAGTGAAGTCAAGCTTCTCAAATTCATTATTCTACACAATCCAAATAGTCACAGTCAAGTTTCCCATTCCAGACTACACAATTCCTAGTTCCCTAACTCCAAACTACACAAACCCAGCTCGCTGAACCCTTAAACCAAACACATCCCAGTAGCTTATTGGAATTTGTGAACAATATATATAATCAAGCACATAAGTTCAACAGTGACACAAACAAATTACTTGTTGAGGAAAGAAGCCTAGAAGAATATCCATAAAAGACACTTTCCGGATGAATAACATAACTTTAATTGAGGAAAAAAAATGAAAGAATAAAAGGGAAAGAAAACAAATAGAACCCACAAAAAAAGGAATCGAAGTATAATAGGGATGTCAATCAAGTAAAATGGGAATCAGGACTTAAAGGATAATTATAAAAAGCTTTCGTTAATGGAGCTCAAAGAGAAACATGGAACCTGGCGAGGGACCACACATCATTTGAAGTCCTCTAAAGATTATAACATTCCTCTCACCTTACCGGTCTCCAAATTTTAGGTTACCCAAACTATCAATAACACAAAAGAAAATGAACTTATGCTTCTTTTTGTCTTAATCAGGTTTATTTTTGTAAATAAATATAAGGTCTTCTTCCATGAATGCCGATTATTTGCCTTTAGCTCTTCAAGAACAAGGAAATCTTAAACATCCAAAGCTTCATGTTTTCCTTTTATATGTAAGAAGTCCATAAGGCAATAACATTGATATTTGTCAGAGGGAGCAAAATTATATAGGCAACCAAAAAGACTAAAAAGGGAAGAGCAATCCTTGGGAGAGAATGTCGTAGTCAAAGATGTGTTGTAGAGTCCATTTCACATCAAAGGCTAGTTTTCATCGGAAAACAAGATCCCAGTGAGAGAATACCATGAAGAAAAAATATTACTAAGAAAGGGTTCCAATTCAACCGAGATAAAGGAAAATCACAAAATTCTTCAATAACAGAGATCCAGAGGGAGGCATTGATGCCAACCAAGGCCCAAAACTTCTCTCATCACTTAAAACCTCCAATTTCTCTCAAACTAAATATTGTATAAGACCATAAAATCCCCCTATCCCAAAGGGAAAATGAAATGATCCATCTTCCATCATAGATCTACACAACTTGCTTCAAGCCAACTGCAATCCAAGGGCCTAAAAAAACTGTCCCAAACCACAACTACAAATTGGCATCCCCGCTAAACATGCTCCACATTCTCAAAGGCGCCCTTGCAAATGTTGAACCACTAAGATGTCGCAAGTACAAAACACAGTCGTTGGATAAGGTCAATAGTGTTAGCCCCCATAAGAGACCAGCCAATAAGATTCATCTACAACTCTTTTATGTGAGAAAGGGTTGTTTTTGTGGCAGGTTGGGGTCTGTTCTACCTTGTGGGGTCTTTGGAGTGCAAGAAATATATAAGAGCAGGAAGATCTTATAATAATATTTGATCTCTTTTTTTAATTACCATTTTATTGGCTGGAGGTTTCTTTTTTTTTTTTTTTTTTTTTTTTTTTTTTTTTTTTTTTTTTTTTTT
>NW_019272017.1:10583127-10648375 GCF_002738345.1 Cucurbita maxima
GTTTTTTTTTTTTTTTTTTTTTTTTTGTATGATCTTGTATTCTTTCATTTTTCTCAATGAAATTTTGGTTCATCATTAAATAAAAAAAAGAGATCAGCCAAGAAAAGTAAAAAAAAAAAAAAATATAATAATGAGAGACTCACTAGAAGGACTAATAGTCCAGAAACAAACATTAACCCCATGTGGGTACAAAACCAACCAAAAACGAATTGAACCATCCCACACATAGTAATGCATAAAGCAAGAGAAGTTCATCAAACCCAAGGCAATGAACTATCACGTGCTCCTAAAATTGCTTTAACCCTATTATTTCAGACCCACTCAATAGGGAGGCAACCATATATGCAATGATTCCATGCCACAAAGCATCAACTTCCAAAAGGAATCACCATTCTACGAACTAAAAGCAAAATGGAGTCCCAAAATTCCTTGGTGGAATATCTTGAAACTCAAAGCTTCGATGTCATTTAGAATTTCGTTCAAGGGAGGGGAAGGGCCTTGGATGATCAATTTATTGCTTTTTTTAAGCGATAGCTAATAAGGTGGGCATGTTGTCTGATTGTTTGGAATGTGGTTCTTGGAAGATTACTTCTAGAAGAACTCAAAGGGGGAAAATTTTCAAATTTAGTTTTTTGATGACTATGTTGAAGGGAAGACTTCATACCATAAGCAGAGTCGGCAAAAGAGTTGGGGGATTATATCCTTCTAGAATGTTTTTGGTTCACTCATTTGTAAGGGCTCTCAAAAATGCTCCTTTGTTATATACAGTTTCGTCCAAAGCTTGTTGAAAGACAAAAAGTCCAAGAAGGGTAATAATTTGATTTGGATTTTTCAATACAATGGCCAAGCAGATAGACTTCAAAAAAGGAAAAAAAAAAAATTGCCTCTTATGAGATTATTCCCTACAGCATGTATTTTATACACAAAGGATTGTGAAGAACAAAATCATGATTTTCTTCATTCTTAATATGCAGAAGAAGTGTTTGCAATCCCTTCTTCGACAATTCAACATCTATTAGGTGATGGATGGTGGGTCCAAGCAAATTATTTCTTCGATTTATTTGAGAATTCAAGTTAAAAAGCTAATTTAAACTGAAATGATTGAATGCAGTCAAAGCAACAACTTCAAAATTACAGTAAAGAAATCAAAGATCACGTGAAAAAAAAAAAAAAAAAATCACTAAATGGGATGAGAGAGTTGATGTAGCTAAGTATAAAGCATCTTCTTAGTTTTCAATATTCACACCATTCAGTAACATTTTTTTCCAGGATGTCGGGTGTAATTGGAGATCATTTCTAAAATCTCCCCTTATTTTGGGGAGCCATTGTTTCTTTTGAATGTTTACAACCTTTTTAGGGTCTGGGTATTCCTATTGTATAGGGTTAACTTGTATACACCAAAAGCGAGCATCATACTTGGTAAATTTTCACTAATTTAATGAAAAGTTGGTTTCAATTAAGAATATATGTAACATCCCAAGGACTCCTATCACTTCCGACCGTGTCACCCAATAGGATCTTTTCCATAAACACCTTATGCCACAAAACTTCCTGTTCATTACAATTTTGATTGATTACAAAGAAAGAGTGCACCAAGATTATTATGCTACGATCATACATGAATCCATGAGAAGATAGGATATAAAACTAAAAAAAAGAATGACGTCAGAAAAACTAAAAGACATAGCCTTATGTGGAATGTACATATAAAATAAAAGATCTTTTGTTTATGGTTGAATTTCTAACAAATCAACCTTGTAAATTTCTATGCATAGAAGAAAAACAAAGTAAAGGAAAACTAGAAAGGTGGGGGGAATAAGACTTAGATCTATAAAGCTTGGCAACTGATTTCACGTTTCAAACTTTATGACTCTTTCAAGGAAAACATAAGACGCCACAAATTCACTACTACATCATGAACAAGGTTTCACAGAAAAATACCTGAGGTACCCAGGCCCTGAGAGCCCTGTCCCACTTGTATGTAATCCCATCATCATCGGTGAATTCCTCCTCTCCCTCTCGTGGTGTAGTAGGTCTGTCCAGATCACCTTCCACCATACCAAAATTCCTACTACCAGAAGGATTAGACACTTCAGCTGTGGCTACTTCTCCAACTCCCTTCTGATATTTCTCAAGCTCATCATCATCATCGTTGGCGGGAACTAAAACACTCAAAGAGCATTAAGCAATAATTTGACTAGACTAGTTACTCATGAACATAATTAATGAGACATGAACAAGACTTCACCTGCAGCTGACGAATCAGACTCTTGTTCAAATACTTTCGTTGTCAACCCAGGAACAGAAGATAATGGCTGCTATTCACTTTGTCCTTCAGACCAGGCCAGTGTACTTTCCAAGAGATACCCATTTAGAAAATGCTCTGCCCAGGGCGAATAAATAACTAAATAGATGTTTCAATAGCTCTTAACCAAGTGAACATGATACAGCGTGCTATTGATACTTGTAAAACTGAAATTCAAGAAAGAAAGAACTTAAGTAAATTCGAGGAATAACCGGCAGTTCACAAGATATAAGTAAGAGTTGTCATGGCATGAGGTACCAAGGTACATTTCGATTCCTGTATGTCACTCATATATTGCCCTCGCGAATAACAAAAAAACCACAAGTGATGTTTGGAACAATATCAATCAGCTATATATACAGAAATGTTCTGTTCAGTTCTTATAACTGACCACGCAATTCAGAAAATGCATATGGACCAACATGTTGCTGATCTTCACCAAGAATATACCATCCAGCTTCAGTCACCATTTCTGAGTTCCCAACAGAACTGTTATCCATATGCCTACAAAAATACTGGAGACGAGCACACACACAAATCCACACCACTAAAGCAAACCTACAAAGCTCAAACATTGACAATTCAAACATTTGATCCTTCAAAATGGATTTAAACATACAAGTTCAAATATCAAGCAGCAAAAAACGATTCACCAATAAAAAAACATATATTGAGAAACATACGTACGCATATATATGTGTGTATAGGAACGGCTTTAGCTCAGGCGGACGGGAGGAGAGAGGGAAGCGCTGAAGGAAGTCGAGAACACAGAGGGCTCCGGTTGTGGATTGAAGTGGAAGAGAGAGGAGAATTGAAGGAGAAAGAAACCCAAATAATCCAAATATTGCTTGATCACCATTTAATTGAACCATCACTCCCAATTAATAATTGAAAATATGTCTAAATTGAAAAAAATACTTTTTACAATATTGTCCACTTTAAGCATAAGCGCTCGGTAGCTTTACTTTAGGCTCCCTCAAAAGGCTACGAATGGAGATAGTATTTTTGATAACTCTCTAAAAGGCTACGAATGGAGATAGTATTTTGATAACTCTCTAAAAGTAGAGTTATATCAAGTCTTTTTGTAGTTAATATTGCACTCTTATTCACCATTTTCTCATTTATTACCCCATTTATTCTACTTAGTGAGCATGAAATCGTTTATTACGTTCTAACATGAAAAAAAAAATGATTTGGCATAAATCGATCTTAATTGTATATTTAATTGAGTTATATGGTAAAATTTCAAACATTTATGCTAAACCATGTGGAAGTAGCAAATTTGGAACAAATGAGGGATGACATGGAAATTTTAAATCCACATCATCAGTACAAGTGGGCCATTGACTACCGAATGAGGAACATATGCTCAATATAAAAGGAAAAGGAAGACCAAGAGGAGAGGAGCCACACTTTGGGTAAAAAAATCGAATTACACAGCAATAGCCTTTGCTGTAGTGAACGGTTGTGAAACTAGAGAAGAAGAAGAAAACCCTCATTCAACAGCTGTTGACAGCAGAAGGAAAAGGAGACCAACAAGGATTGATTAGGGCAAAGAGGTAGACGTGAGAGCTCAAGAGAAGGGAACTTCAATTGACGAACGACAACAAACCGGGATAACTCTCTATTTCCTTATCCTCTTTCCTTATTCTATCAATTTTACATGATGAAGATGCGGATTCCTCTGTTTAATTTAGTTTGTATGGAGAGCTAAACTTAATAGGGGAGGCGAGAGAGTTTTATATAGTTTAAGTATGTTGACGGTATGATTTTAGTTTATTAAAGAGTTGTTAATGATTTATATGTATGTTTAATTAGCTACTTTACATACATAGTTGTTCTCTTATTCGGGAGAAGAGAGGGAGCAATGAAATCCTCTTTAATACTCTAGTTCCATAACAAGGAGACTTGAAGGGTAATGGAAGGGTCAAGAATAATTTTTCTCCTAGAGCCTTGTTAATAGAAATTACAACGATTATGGAAATAATCACCATTCATGACCCTCGGAAGTGGGCTTGAGAATCTATTAAAAGGAACTACAATCTACCACAAAACTCAACAACTTATCTATTTAATCTCTCTTAGCCGAACCTTCCTCATTATAGTTGATTTTCTCATCATTTTCTGTTTTTCGACAATAGTGACACTCTCTTTTAGTTTTGTTTAAATAGTTAAAATTTCTAACACCCATTCGAATGTTACCTGAAAACTCACTTAATTTCTTGCGATAAAATTAACCAAAACGATAGGTTCCCTGTGGAATCAATAATTTATTTATTACTTGCTACTTGTGATAGTGTATACTTACACTTATTCTTGTGAATTTTACATCATTTTATTATATACATCCACAAGCGATCATATTTCTAAACGTATGATCTTCCACTAAATTAACCATGTGGACTGACTCCCAATAATACTCAACATAGGAGACTACATGAGAAAGAAGTAGTTTACCCATTAAAATAAAAACTTGAGATTTATGCCTCAAATCCTATTATTTATTTAATTTTTAATAATTTCTTTATAATTAAACATTATTTCTTTTATGAAAAATTAAATATTATTAATATAATTTTGAATGATATTATTAACCTCATAGAGAATCATATTCAAAAAAGTAGTTTATAGTATATGAAAAAATAATTTATAGCATATGAACGAGGTTGAGTGTCTTGTCCTAATAAAACTATTGATATGACTCATTTGTAATTATTACAAATAATTTGATTTGATTCATTTAAGTGCAAACATATAAGTGGAGTTATCATATATAATGAGTTTTTATAAGACTAGACCATGATATTTAATCTTTGTTCATAAATACGTTAATGGAGAAGATTAATGTATCATAGGATGATCATATGCGACTTTATAACGACGCACTTTTCGAGAATTTAAATATGCTTTGCTAACTCGAAAGTAAAAAGGATAGTTTTTGTCAATTTTGTAAAATAGGGGACAAAAATGAGTTTTAAAATGCTTAGGAAGCTATCTATTATTTGTAGCCTCTCATCCAAAATTCTTCGATTTAGTGGTTCTTAAGTCATGTGCTAAACCAAGACCCTAGAGCCGACCAATTCATTGACTTTAATTCTTTCTAGTTCTATCAAACTCTTAAGGTTCATATACCCTACTTACTCTTATTTCAGGGGTGTAAAATCACTCATCACGATGTATTTAATGAAAAGTTACTCATCAAGGTGTATTTAAGGTTTCTAGATGCATTTAGTAACTAATTTTCTACTTTTCATAGTTTATCTAGTCATCATGCTTCCTATACATAAGTTGGGTGTCCTTATCTATCTCGAGCTCTATGGAAGCTTAATAGGCAAGGAGAAGTCGTCACTCACTATAGGTAACCTCTTAGTCTCCCTACAACTCCACGTGTCTACTACTGAGCGCTAGCCAGAAACTCCTTTAATGATGCTTAACAAACTCCATACCCTTGTATCATTCCAGGTTCTTAGATAGTGCAAGTCAAGCTCTCACTAAGCACAACGGAAGCTCCCTTAGTAGTACTCTCTAATGTGTCACAGACCCTAAGTGGATAACGTGACATTATAATATACTAAGTAGACTCTCACTAGTCAAGACAAGTTCACAATTAGGAATTGTCCTCTAACTATCCCTATATATACCTAAAGACCCCAAACAGGTTCAAGGACCAAGGAAAGAGGAATTGACAAGGAAAGAGGAATTATTGGCTAAGGCTACTAGTACATCATGCATATCCTCTGGATCATATGCTCCAAGGCTTCACTAGGTCACCACCTATTATGGAGGCCATGCATGCACTACAACCACCTCTCTCTTTTTCTTTATTTTTGAAATTACTATAACTGCCCAAATCTATAGTAGTTATGGTTGTTTTTTTTATAATTATTTTTTTCTCGCTTCCCCTCAAAATTTTTAAAACTACATCGTTACAAAGAATGTTTTGTTCTCCTCCCTAACTAATGTGGGATCTCACAATCCAACCCCTCCCCCAGGGCCAGCGTCTTCGTTGGCACTCATTCCCTTCTCCAATCGATGTGGGATTCCACAATCCGCTCCACCCTCGAGGCCCAGCGTCCTCGCTAGCACTCGTTCCCTTATCCAACCGATGTGAGATCCCACAATTTACCCCCTCGAGGCCCAATATCCTTGCTAGCACACCGCCTCGTATCCACCCCCCTTCGGGGTTCATCCGACCATTTTGTTAGTGGATCTCACAATCCACTCCCTCGAGACCCAGCGTCCTTACTGGCACACCTCCTTGTATCCACCCCTTTCGGGGCCCACCACTAGCAGATATCATCCTTTTTTGGGTATCCCCTCAAGGTTTTTATACAAGAGAGGTTTCCACACCCTTATAAAGAATGTTTTTTTTCTCCTCACCAACTGATATAAGATCTCACAATCCACCCCCCTCGGGACCCAGCATTCTTGTTGGCACACTGCCTCGTGTCCACCCCCCTTTTCAGGGCTTAACCTCCTTGTAGGCACATCGCCTAATGTCTGGCTCTGATACCATTTGTAACAGTCCAACCCCATCGCTAACATATATTATCCTCTTTGAGCTTTCCCTTTCAAGCTTCACTTCAAGGTTTCTAAAACGCGTCTACTAGGGAGAGGTTTCCACAACCTTATAAAGAATAGTTCATTCTCCTCCCCAACCGACATAGAATCTAACAATATCCTTGTCTCCCTTCAAATTTCAGGACATAGAATCATGTTGGGTTTTATGTCCTAAAACTCATAGTTGGTAAATAAAAACATATTCTATTTTTTCGATAAAGTTGTTATTGATGTTTATTCAGTAAAGATTGTTATTGAATAAAGTGAATTTTACGATCGTTAATCTAAATCCAATAAACTAAGAGTACTCTGGCTATAGTATGATTACTTAAACTATATGTAGAGATAAAAGAGTAGATCAAGTTCATGTATATAGTTAAAATGATCTATAGTACAGAGATAAGGCTGAGTACCTTATCCTGGAGACACTATGGATGCGGCCCACTTTTGTATATGACATAAACAATGTGATCACTAAATTGTACATGCGGAGACATGTGAGTGGGGGCGTCCTATGCAATGAGTATTGCATAAGATCGGACCTGAAGAAAATCACTCCCACTTTATAATGTCATTTACTGTTGAGACTGATTTTCTTTTCATTCGATGACCTTGGTAACTCAATCTTAATCTTGAACTAACCATAAACTTCTGTTTATTCGAAATTATCCTTAGATTTGCATGGGTGAGAGTGGCTCGAGTTCGCCGACTCAATAGGCCTCCCATTTCAGGGGTAAGCTGGGTGAATGGCTGGGGACGTGGGGTGCAAGATGGAATTCGCTCCTACCCACTTTAGGGATAGAAGAGAGGAAGTTTTCTTAAGTACTGACTCCAGGTCTTGAACAAGGGGGCCCACCCTCTAATTGGCCTGAGAGGGATTCGGTTTACTGGTTGGATCACAAACCAATTGTTCATTAGAGGTTCAGTGGGACATAAGGAACAAGAAGTAACTTCAGGGGTAAAATGGTTAATTGACCCAACTTTAGTTACGAACAACTTGTGAAGGATTGACTTACTAATCATGGTTATATCAAATGGACAGAAATATATCTATAGTGAGGGAAGTGCAACTACTAGCCTATAGTGGAGTGTCCTAGTAGTTAACGAGTGTTGGTTAACAAGGTTAATGAGTTTAACCGGTTAATCTTGGATCGTTGGAGCCCATGATCTATAGGTCCATTACGTCCCTCTGCTAGCTCATATCGAACTAAACCATAGAACAGGGTGACGAGTGAGTTCGAAGTGTATGAATTCAAATTAGGGAATATGCGCTACATATATACAATATATTTAACCGCATTTTTGTTTTATTTACGAATTAAACAAAAAGAGAGAATTTGAGATATTTAAATAAGATTTAAATATTTTAATCAAATATACTTCGAAATTGATTGGGATTGACATTTGAATTAATATTAAATATTAATTAAATAGTTTAATTAATTATTTAATATTATTTTAATTTGAAATTAATTATTCAAATTAATTGTTGAATTAAAATGAACGAAAGTCAAATTGTTGACCTCACTTAATGAAAAAATCCATGTTTGAGTTAGTGGAATTTTGAGGTTTCAAAATTTGTTTTAACCAAACTTGCATGCTTGCCAAATAAATCCCACAAATTTGAGCGGAATTTTGACTGTCAAAATTTGGTTAACTCAAACTTGCATGCATGCCACATAATCCCACACGTTTGAGTGGAATTTTGAGTGTCAAAATTAGGTGATCTCATATTTGGATGAACATGCAAACATAACTCTATAAATAGAGTGATCAAGGTACATGAAATTTCTCCTTTGTAAAAACTTTGAGAAAAACTCTCACAAACTCTCTTTTCATATATACGAAATACCTCCCAAGTTTAGTGACTCACCGGATTCCACAATCCTATTCTAAGACCGGAGAATAGTGGAGAAGACACTAGTGGTGGTTCGAAACCGATTCGTGAGAAAAAAGAATTTGAACTACAAAAGGTTTGTACTCAAGCACCTTAAATTTTAATACTTATGAGCATGCTAGTTATTTACTATAATTGATGTTTTAAAAGTGCGTGACATCCACATTGC
The DNA here is from genome assembly GCF_002738345.1 of Cucurbita maxima. Taxonomy (NCBI): domain Eukaryota; kingdom Viridiplantae; phylum Streptophyta; class Magnoliopsida; order Cucurbitales; family Cucurbitaceae; genus Cucurbita; species Cucurbita maxima. Next base: position 10,592,059 of record NW_019272017.1, read on the forward strand.
TTTCACATGAGTTTTACCACTTATAACAGCGGTGGATAAACAAAAACCAAAGCTTCAATATTTATTACACATAAAGAACAATCAACTTTACTTCAACTCTCTCTCTTTTTGTGAATGCAGAGTGTTGCATAACTTATCTGACAGTTTCCTTGCACACCATACGCCTAATGGTTTGATTCAGACTCATAAATTCTAATTTCAAAGCTTTGTTCTTTTGAGCTGACCATGTTTTGAACTTTCCAGGATCTCATTGTTTAGACATTTTACGAACAAATGAAACGGATCCACAGTGGTTGGTGGAACAAAGAGTGACAGAGGTTAACATCATCAAGGGATGGATCAGTAAGTACTATGCTGATCTTGGCCGTCCAAACAATATATAAACAACACATAATGATGATGAAACACTATAAACAGGATATGAAAATCATCCTGACATGTATGCCACTGAAGATGAATTTATGAACTTGTATTGATGTTAGTGTTGAAAACATCCCTTGAATAGTTAAAGCATACTGCTAACAGATATTGTCCGCTTTGACTCGTTACGTATCGTCGTTAGTTTCAGGGTTTTAAAACACGTATGCTAGAGGAAGAAGTTTCCACACTTTTATAAGAAATGCTTTGTTTCCCTTTCCAATTAATGTGGAATCTCACAATCCACCCCTTGGGAGTCCAGCATTCTCGTAGTCACACCGCCCAATGTCTGGCTCTGATACCATTTGTAAAAACTCAAGCCTACTGCTAGAAGATATTATTCGCTTTGGCCCGTTACGTATCACCATTAGCTTCATTGTTTTAAAACGCGTCTACTAGGGAGAAGTTTCCACACCCTTATAAAGAATGCTTAGGGAGAGGTTTCCACACCCTTATAAAAAAATGTTTCATTTCCCTCCCCAACCGATATGAGATTTCATAGTCCATCACTTAGACTTAAAATATATGAACTTGAACGTTAAATTTGAAAGTTCACGAGCAATTGAATCGTTCAATAATAGCCCCTAATATTTTGGTAGTGTGCTAAGTTCAAATAAATGGTAGTGTGCTAAATTCAAAAGATGGTAGTGTGCTATGTGCGGCCAAGTCAACAAGAATAAGAATCGAGGAGTTTTCAAATTTTCAAAGATATGCCAACATTTTCATGGGTTTATAGGTTCAAATAAATGAAATATTAGTATTTCTGTTATGTGTTAGAAAAAAAAGTTTAAAATATTGTTGTCTTAGAAAAAAGGTTAAAATATCAACAAAATAGATCTAATATTAATAATAATGGTAGTTGGTAAGTTTTTGAATTCTCACTTTTGTGTCTAAATAGATACAGCTTTAAAAAATATCATATAAATTAGCGTATTATCTTGCTCAAGTTTTCTAGAGTATTTCTTTTAACATGGTCTGAGGTTCGAGCATACGTCGATATCGTCCACGAAATCTGAAATTCACATCACTAATTTGTTCACTGGGTTAGAACAAGTGTTGCACAGTCGTTATCCCTCTACTGCAAAAGTGTGATTGTGACAATGGACAAGTCCATTACCAGCTTCTACATGTTCAATGTCTAGCTCCAATTCTGCTTCTACAAGGTCGGAATCCGATGCCAGCTCTATGACAGGTTTCAAGGGTCAAGAATACGATTAGGTTATAGACTTGTAGTCGTCATCAACCTCGGCTTCCCCACAAGATTGTCTTTAGGGAAGCGTCGTATTTGTATGGCCTGAAATTTTCCCGGTTGCCCCGTCTTTCCCACACTCAACCAGATGCTCATTTCGTTGATTTAGCCAGGTATCTTCCATCTCCTTTTGGGCCGCCCGATGATTTTATATCGGAAAGTTTTAATATCTAAAAAAAAGTTCATTTTTAAATAGAAAACCCCGTAGTGGCCAACATTACAATAAACAATGTCAAGAATCTAGCACCAAAAATATATTTTATATATGATTAAGGTTTTAGGAAGAAATTCTGATCCAGAAAGTTGTGCTACAAGAGAGCTAGAAATATTGGTAGTTTGTAAAGATATGCAAACCATACTCGAACGCGCACTCTGTCAAAACAATCCACCGTTTAAAGTTGCTTGAGATGGGCCTACGAATGCTGGTCGACCCTCACCAAAACAAAAGATGATTATTGCTTCGGATAGCATGTAGTACAACACTGAATCCATGTGGTTCATGAATATGTTTCCAACTCCGATGGAAACCTAAGCTACAAACCACAATTATATTGCACGAAACATAGCCCGAAATCGCGTACGTTGCCATTTCTAGTCATGTTTGTTTCGATGATGTCGATTTCGAAGTTCCATCAATAGGCATTCCAATCTCCATAGCTTCTCTCTCATCCTTCTTGCTTCTTTTAGTTGAAGCGTCCTGATCTTTGGGCTGATTTTGATGGGTTGATATAGAAGACATTGTGCTGCTCTTGGTCTCTTTTCAAGTTCAAAATCCAATAAAGGAACAAGAAAGTTAGCCAAGTCATTAGCATCTTGCTCGCTGAAATCTTACTTCTCAGTCAACACCTTATTAAGGGGCCAAAAGCGCAATTGACGATTATGCCTCAACTCACCATATCGGTTGAAGTATGTTAAATAAAACTCACTAATTTGTGAAATAAATCTTACACACACTAAAGATAGATCGCTCTAATACCGCTTTGTGAAAATACTACTCGCGTACTTGTGAAGGAGATGTCGAGAGGGGAGAGACAAGGAGACAAGAAATGCTAAAAAAACCTTTTTCTATTACACTGTACTTGTTTTTCTTTTCTCTCGATTACTTATTTATACCTTTTCTATTTCTAATAATAGGGGGAGAGAATCTCTCATAAACCCTACCATCTCTCCCTACAAGAACTCTCGATCTTTTTCTTTTGGTCGCTTTTTCAAATTTAACTTTCCTAACCTAACAAATTTACTCATTTATTTTGAAAGAACTTTGAGCATTTAAGTTTAATTCCCCATAAACTTAAATGCTATATTCAACGACTCCATCTGTGTTGTTTTCGTTTTCTCAAGCTCAGTCATGGTTTCTTCAATTTCTTCTCTTTGTCTTCGAGCAGCAGAATAAACTTGCCCTTTTCCCATTTGAGACACCAACTCCTCATTTCTCCCGTTCTCAACCACGCTAGACTCGGATGTTATAACTGATGGTGTTAATATAACATAATGTATTAACAATTTGGATCTTAGACACTTCAAGTACATCAATTATAATAAATTAGCTAGCATGTTCAAAAGCATTAAAACTTAATGAGTTTGAATACTAACCTTTAGTAGTTTAAATTCATTTTTTCTCACGAACTGGTTTTGAACCACCACTAGTGTCTTCCTTACTATTCTCCGGCCTTAGAACGGGATTGTGGAATCCAGTGAGTCACTAAATTTGAAAGAAATTTAGTATTTGTAAAGAGAGAGTTTTGAGAGAATTTCTCAAAGTTTTTCAAGAATACTTTACATGTACTTGATCACTCTATTTATAGAGCAATATTTGCATGTTCATGCAAATTTGAGATTACCAAATTTGGACACTCAATATTCCACTCAAATTTGTGGTATTATGTGGCCAGCATGAAAGTTTGAATTAACAAAATTTTGACACTCAAAATTCCACTCAAATTTGTGGGATTTATTTGGCAAACATGCAAGTTTCGTTATACCAAATTTTGACACTAAAATTTCACTCAAATTTAGGGGATTATTGGCAAACATGCTAAGTTTTTTAAACCATTGACACTCAATATTTCACTAACTCAAACATGGATTTGACTTTCCCTATTTTAATTCAACAATTAATTTCAAATCAAAATAATATTAAATAATTAATTAAACAATTTAATTAATATTTTAACATTAAATCAAATGCCAACCCAATCAATTCCGACATATTGATTATAAATCCCTATTCATAATTAAAATATTTAAATTTTATTTAAATATCTCGTATTCTCTCCTAATTTGAGTTTGAACAGTTAAATATATCGTATATATTTAGCGCATATTCCCTAATTTGAGTTTGAACACTTCAAACTCACTCGTCACACTGTTCCAAGGTTTAGTCCGATATGAACTAGCAAGGAGACCTAATCAACGATCCGAGATTAACCGACTAAACTCATTAATCTTGTAACCAACATTCGTTAACTACTAGGACACTTCACTATAGCCTAGTAGTTGCACTTCCCTCACTATAGTTATATTTTTGTCCATTTGATATAACCATGATTAGTAAGTCGATCCTTCACAGGTTGTTCGTAATTAGAGTTGGGTCAATTTACCATTTTTACCCCTAAAGTTACTTCTTGTTCCTTAAGTCCCACTAATCCTCTAATGAACAATTGGTTGGTAGTTCAACCACCAAACCGAATCCCTCTCGAGCCAATGAAAGGGTGGGGCCCCTAGTACAAGACTTGGAGTCAGTACTTAAGGAAATAACCTCTCTACTATTCCTAAAAGCGGGTAGGAATGAATTCTATCTTGCACCCTATGTCCCCAGCTATTCATCCAGTCTTACCCTTGAAATGGGAGGCTTATTGAGTCGGTGAACTCGGGCCACTCTCACCCATGAAAATATAAGGATAATTCTTAATAAATAGGAGTTGATAGTTAGCTCAGGATTAAGATCGAGTTACCTAGGTCATCGAGTGAAAAAATCAGTCTCAACAATAAACGACATTACAAAGTGAGAGTGATTTTCTTCATGGTTTGATCTTATGCAATACTAATTGAACTTAATCCACTCTTATGTCTCTACATATAGTTCTAGTAATGATACTATAGCTAGAGTATTCTTAGTTTATTGGATTTAGATTAATGATTTTAAAATTCACGTTATTCAATAACGATTTTTACTGAATAAACATCAATAATAACTTTATTAAAAATAAAATATGTTTTTGTTTGCAAACTATGAGTTTTAGGACATAAAACCCAACCATAACTTACGGTTTACTTAATTCCCTTTGCAAGTTCACAACTACATTTTCCACTTCTATTATTTCCACATCCTTATAAAAAAAATGTTTTTTTTTTCTCTTCAACAACTAATATAGGATCTCACAATCCACCCCCCTCGGGACCCAGCGTCCTTGTTGGCACACTCGCTGGCAGATCGTCCAGTGTCTAGCTCTGATACCATTTGTTACAGCCCAACCCCACCGCTAACATATATTGTCCTCTTTGAGCTTTCCCTTTCAAGCTTCCCTTCAAGGTTTCTAAAACGCGTTTATTAGGGAGAGAATTTCACACCCTTATAAAAATTAATTCGTTCTCCCCATCCGACCTAGAATCTCACTATTTCCTTGTCTCCCCTCAAATTTCAGGACATAAAACTCATCCATAAGAGATTTGGCAGCAACATCATTTTTTCTAATGGACTCAGAGACCCTTGTAGCAGCGGAGGGAAGAAGAGCAGTTTACGTATTTTAGAAGTCAAGAAGCCAGATCGAAGTCAACCACATCCCACAGCCTCTTATTGGATCTCGCTTGGGTTGTCCTTGGCAAATCCTTAGAGCGTTATAAGCGAGCTTCCATCTCTCCTAGCCAAAGACGCCTTATTCTCTTTGACTTTGCTTTCTCAATTCTAGCTTTGAGCCCTTCCCTTTGACTTCCTTATTTAACTTAATGCTTTAAAAGGCCAACCATTGAGCCTAGCGCTAAAGCCCTATTGCACCTAACCACGAAAAGACCACAACAAGGTTTGTTTGCCTACCCGCCGCCCTTGCTGAAAGGGAACTGAACTGTATCATACCAAGCCTACAAGAATGAATCCCTTACCGCAGAGCAATTTTGGCACGGCACATTTCGCGGATAATAGGTCCGGTGGTTCTTCGACTTTTTGTTTTGATTGCTTTCAAATTCAAATGGCTTTGGATCTTTTTCTTCACTCGAAGAAGGGGAGCATTGAAATTTGGAACTCCTAAATGGAAATCGAAAAAAAAGTCTCCTTAAGTAGGACCTACCGGTCTTTAGGCCGACTTGCGGGTTCGTTCAGTAGCTCTTTGATTGACCGAGGTAATCCGGAAGTAAAGACTAAAGATGAATGAGACTTTACAGTGAGAAAGAATAGGGGAGAATCAAACGTAACTGCTCCGGCCGGAACTTCATTTGGTTCAGTAGCTAATTCAGTGACTCAAGAAAAGAGTTGACTCTGAAATCCGGCTAAAGAAAGAAGACGACGAGAAGAGGTTCCCGTTCATGAGTAAGTGTAAGAGTTGGAAGTGAAAGAAGTAGAATTAAGTAAGCAGCCTATTAAATCAGACAAGGGAATACAGGTGAAGCAGAGAACCAATGAGCGAGACCGATAGCTTCAGGGGAAGGAGATTCTCTCTTTTCTTTCCCTTCTTTCACAGTAAAGTCGAATGAATCTTGAGTCTCCCCCTGATTTCATTCTCGTCAGGTTCAGGTTCAGGTTCTTCAAATAGCTTTACCTCCTTCAATAAGGCAAGGGAATAGAGTCAAAGGTTCCGGAGAATTAATCTTTCATTTTCTTCTCCCTTTATTCTTTCACAGTAAAGTCGAATGAATCTTGAGTCTCCCTTCGTTCACTCTCATTAATCTTGAGTCTTGACTTCCTGTTCAGTCGCTTCTCTTTCTTTCATTCTCTTCTTCTTCTTCCGGTTCAGTAGTTCTGTCTCATTCATCTTGAGTCTCCCTTCGTTCACTCTCATTAATCTTTCCTTAAACCTGACTTAAACCTGACGAAAAAGAAGAATCAAATTCAATACGAACAAACACGTAACAAAGGGGAGGAGCGAGCGAAGACGCTTTACCTCGTTCAATCAGTCCAGGCCGGAAGATGAAAACACCTATCCTATTCTATTTACCTTGTGAAAGAGTGAACAGAGTGAAGGGAATAAAAGAAAGCTAGCTCGGCTAAGACAGAGAAGCAATGAGACCGATAGGGAGAGGAGCGAAGCAATGAGCCCGAGGTTACGAGGCGAATGAATGAGCGAAGCAACGAAACCGAGAGGGAGACTCGAAGAGTAGAAGGAGGGTGAACTTGTTTTTGAAAGCATTGAGTTGGAAGAGGGGGGAAAGAGTTTGAAATGAATTTGGTCTTCTCTTGGTTCGATCGAGTCTTATTGGTTCTTTCTCCCCCCTCAAACACAGTCAAATTAGCGTTTTATATAGTATAGCTTATAGCTGCTGTTACAGGAATATGTAATAGTAAGAAAATCAGGCTATTGGCTGCATGCATCTTCCGTTGTCCTTTCTATTTCAGTACTTTTAGTTACTTTCCCGGAGAAAGAGAAAACGTCAGTCTGACTGACGAAATGCCTTAACTATTTCTCATTCAGTTTGGATGAGTGTTCTAAGAGCTAATTCATTTCAGTCTTTAACTCGCCCTTGAGGACAGCAAATCAGATCTGACTGTAGACAGAAAAGAACCTTTGATAACAAGTCTTTCTATTGACTTACAGGGGAAAGAAATTGCGTTGAAAGCAAAGATCAGGCAAATTCCCTGAACTAGGAAGGGGGAGCCGAGTCATACCATCCCAAAAACCCACCACCAGCTGCCAAGTACTCCTCTTAGGAGGGTATACCAAAGTGGGAGTGCATAGTACCGTTTGACCAGTCCTACGTCCAGACTCTAAGCCCAACCCATGTCGTGGGCAGCCCCATTAGCCGAAGTATGGCCGCCTGTAGGCTTTTCTTCCTTCTTTACTAAAGTATCGGACTTTAGGCTATTATGCTCTTCCAGATATCTATACCGACTGTTTGCGTTAAGATCGCTGTTTGGTATTCTCAAATCTTTCTGTCTTCAATTTCAGACCATCGCCTTTGCATATCAACTAGGTTGGATCGGATGTCACCCTGTGGAGGATCCAGCATCACCCCTAAGGCTATTGCATCCTTTCTTGGGACCTTCTTCAACCCCAGGATGTGATGAGTCGACATCGAGGTGCCAAACGACTCCGTCGATAAGAGCTCTTGGGAGTCATCAGCCTGTTATCCCCGGCGTACCACCACGGGACTGTTCGTTCTTTTTCGGATCCCGCTCCTAAACATAAGGGATAGGGGGAAGGTGACCGGGCCTATCATATCAAAAGGGTTGTCGAAAGAGAACTCGCCAGTCCAACTTGGTGAAATACCTTACCGCACCTAATTGATCGGCCTTCATCAGTTGAGCAACTTCTTGATTGATCTCAAGAGTCAAGAGATTTTATCGCCTCTTTGATTGGGTCAATCTTCTTTCTCTTGGAAGTTTAACAGCTTGTTTCCATATGGCCTCCTCGTTTTGAGACATTATCACTTTGGAGTGGTTTATCCGTGGACACCCCTAGGCTCTGCTCTCGCTTGCTTTCATGTAAGCGAGAATGGACAAGAAAAAGAACCTTTCCACTTACTTTCCCTACTAACTTCTCTTTAATCAAAATCCATGTGCCGCTTTCCTAATCAAAAGATAGGAGAGCACCCCTTCTCCCGAAGTTACGGGGTCATTTTGCCGAGTTCCTTCGACATGGTTCTCTCAAGCGCCCTACCCAAAGCTTGTTCTAAAGGGTAAACTTCGCTTGTTAGGATAGGGGGAAGCGTACAAGAAAGCCCCTACTTCTTCTAGTTGCGGAGTTCTACCAATTGTTTATTCGCAATGGCTTGAACGAATACGACGAAGAATCCCATCCCTTGCTGGATAGGGCTTGACATAAAGAACAATCAACTTTACTTCAACTCTCTCTCTCTTTTTGTGAATGCAGAGTGTTGCATAACTTATCTAACAGTCTCCTTGCACTCCATACGCCTGGTTTGATTCAGACTCATAAATTCTAACTTCAAAGTTTTGTTCTTTTTAGCTGACATGTTTTGAACTTTCTAGGATCTCATTGTTTGAACATTTTACGAGCAAATGAAACAGATCCACAATGGTTGGTGGAACAAAGAGAGACAGAGGTTAACATTATTAAAGGATGGATCAGTAAGTACTATGCTGATCTTGGCTGTCCAAACAATATATAAACAACACATAATGATTATGAAACACCCAAATTACCGTATATGGCAGTCCAAACAATATATAGACAGTTGAACCCAGTTGTCTACTATATATGTTGCCTTTCCTGGTAGGAAATGAGCCGACTTTGTCAGACGATCGACAACCACCCAAATTACCGTGTAGCCCTTTAGTGTTTTGGGTAGGCCTACTATGAAATCCATAGCAATGTTTTCCCATTTCCATTCTGGTATGCTTAGAGGTTGTAGTAGCCCGACGGTTTTCTGCCTAGGGGCTTTTACTTGTTGGCACACCATACATTTACTCACATACTCCACGATATCCTTTTTCATACTTCACCACCAGAAGTGTTGTTTCAAGTCTTGATACATCTTTGTTCCACCTGGATGTATCGAGAAGGGTGAGTTGTGTGCCTCAATTAGGATTTTGTTCTTTATTTCACTGACCGATGGGACACATAAACGCACTTGACATAATAGTCCGTCATCTGTTGACTTAGAAAAAATGCCACTAGGCCTGCTTTCAACTAATTTAGGATTTTGTTTAGGCTTGGATCCTCACGTTGTGAGTCTATGATCCTCTGTCTGAGCGTTGGACGCACTATCAGTCGAGCTATTTGAGCTGCCACCACTTTGGTTACTACCGCTATATCAGCTCGTTCGAAATCAGTACACACTCATGGCTCCCTTGTGATGAGGGTCGACGAGTGTACTGTTTTTCGACTTAGTGCATCAGCGACTACGTTTGCTTTTTCAGGGTGGTACTGGATATCTATGTCGTAATCTTTTACCAGCTCTAGCCATCTACGTTGTCTCATGTTCAATTCTTTTTCTGTGAACAAGTATTGTAGGATTTTTTGGTCCGTATAAATTTGGGTCTTTTCGCCATACAGGTAGTGTTGCCAAATTTTTAGCGCAAACACCACTACCCCCAACTCCAAATCATGTGTAGGATAGTTTTTCTCATAATCCTTTAGTTGGCGTGATGTAACCACCTTGCCCTGTTGCATCAGTACACAACCCAAGAAACTTCGTATCTCGGTGATTGTAGTTGGGCGTTTCCATTTCGTGACAGCTTCTATCTTGTTGGGATCTACTAAAATTCCGTCTTTAGACACTACGTGCCCCAATAACGAAACCTGTCGTAGCCAAAATTCGCACTTGGAGAATTTGACATACAACTTGTTCTCCCTTAAGATAGTTAGGGCTTTGCGAAGGTGCTCTTGGTGTTCTAGGTCCGTTTTCGAGTATATGAGGATGTCGTCTATGAACACGATCACAAACGAGTCTAAGCACTCCTAATACTCGGTTCATTAATTCCATGAATACTGCTGGGGCATTGGTGAGCCCAAAAGACATTACCACAAACTCATAGTGGCCATATCTAGTTTGAAAGGCTGTTTTCGGTATATCTTCATTTTTAATCTTAATTTGATGGTGTCCTAATCGAAGATCTATTTTGGAAAACACTGTCGCCTCTCAAAGTTGGTCAAATAGGTCCTCGATGCAAGGTAATGGGTATTTGTTCTTTACCGTCCTCTTGTTTAATTCTCTATAATCAATGCATAGACGCATAAAGCCGTTTTTCATTTTTAGAAACAACACTAGTGCTCCCCAAGGGGATACGCTAGGTCGAATGAAGACACTAGTTGTGGTTCGAAACCGGTTCGTGAGGAAAAAAAAAATTTGAACTACAAAAGGTTGTAATTGATTGAAAATGGAAGAGATTGCAAGCTGAACCGAAGAAGAAGATGGAAGAGGCAGTTCTGGTGCTTTTTTTGTCGTCGGGGTCCGGTTCAATGTTTTTAAGGGTTGGTTCGCCCAATTTTTTATTATTAATGTAATAATTTATTAATTGGTTGCTTTAAATTGTCAAAACCAATCCACTTTAGTGTGTTTAATTAATTATGCATTATGAATGTATATTTTAATTAAATAGAAAATATATATGCATAAAGTATGTCATATAGATTTAAAATCCCACCATAGGCTAAGCATGTTTCATGCATTCCAAGTATGTTATAAGTGTTATAATATATAGTATGCATGTTTAGGGTTCCATGAGTGATAGATATAAATTGTTATATTCTTGCATGGAATGGATGATTATATAATTGTTATATAAAGCATGTTAGATGCATGTTATAGGTTATTTTCAATGTCATAAAATGAGATAGACATTAAAATCTATAATAAAGATAAGTGCATGCTCACTTAGGGTTAAGAACCAAGCACGATCAATTTTAATAGTTAAAATAGGTCAATGTCTTGTAAAATTGCGATTACAAAAAAGCTCACTTGGCATGATCTTGTCTAAGGCTAGAGGTACTTAAGTTGACGGTTTACGAAACACCTACTACCTAGAGATCCGACTAGTACTTGAGCTTAGTTAACCCAGTTTTATGAGCATGCTTGAGTGATGTAAGTTTTAGAAAAATTACCTAAACTTAAGTTATATTTAATTAACCAGAATATACCTAAGTAATGAGTATACCCAACCGTCTAAAACACTTAGTGTGAGGGAAAAGGTATATGAAATACATTGTTTTCTTTTTACGCTCTCTAAAAAATTCATACCGTGAGATTTATGCTCGGCCTCGTGTCGCCCTAGGAGTGTCATTCATTCGGAAGGTATTTGCATGAGTCAATAACAAGGTGAATAGAGAAAGTATTTATAGTAAGTGGGAGAAGGAATTATATCAACACGTCCTATGGTCTCCACCACTAGGTCGCATCGTGAGATTCCCATGTTCTGCTTGCATGTTGCCCTAGAGCAACTACCCATTCGGAGGGTTGTAACATGGGAGTCGAAACAACTCAAACTTCATAAATGGATAGGATTTCTTAGGTCCATTCCCAACTTTGGCTTTTTCATTCGATAGCATTATTGGGACCGATCTCTGAGGTTTGAAAATGACGGGTCACACTTACGAAGAATTACTAAGAGTTAGTATATTCTTGACCAAAATAGCGATAACTAAAACACTATAGGAACAAGAGTTATTCTGGGATTAGTGTTTAAGTCAAGAATGTCTTGGTTTAGTGAAGGAGTGATTGACGGCTCCTTGGTAACAGTTGCTCTAACTCACTAAAGTATCATTGCAAATTAATAATTTTTGGGTACATTATTACATTTGCTAAACCTGATTGGATTAAATAGGATTAAGTCAAATCACTAATCGAATTTTCTTTATATCCCAGCATGACAAACTCAATAGTACAATTACTTGCTTTTGAGAAATTAAACGACGACAATTACGCAACTTAGAAATCAAACCTAAACACAATATTTGTAATTGATGATTTAAGGTTTGTTTTAACTGAGGAATATCCTCCAAACCCCAGCACAAATGCAAACCGAACAGTTCAGGATGCATATGACAGATGGACAAAGGCAAATGACAAAGCCCGAGTGTACATTTTAGCCAACATATCTGATGTTTTGGCTAATAGACACGATGTTATGAGTACTGCTAAAGAGATTATGGAATCTCTGAAAGGGATGTTTGGATAACCATCCTTCTCCCTTAGACATGACGCCATAAAATACATTTACAACTTCCATATGAAAGAAGGGACCTCAGTTAGAGAACATGTCCTGGACATGATGGTCCATTTCAATGTGGCAGAAGAAAATAAAGCTGTCATTGATGAGAAGAGTCAAGTCAATTTTATCATGGAGTCTCTTTCGAAAAGCTTCTTCCAGTTCCGCACAAATGTGATTATGAACAAGATAGAATACAACTAGACTGCTCTTCTCAATGAGCTACAGACTTATCAGTCCCTTTTAACGGACAAGGGACAAACAGGAGAAGCAAATGTTGCTGTCTTTAAAAAATTACTACGAGGATCATCCTCCAAAAATAAGTCTGGACCTTCATTTTCTAAAAGTGTTTTGATAAAGAAGAAGGGTAAGGGGAAAAATAAGATTCCTACTGACCCGCAAACACAAGGTTTAAAAAGCAGATAAAGGAAAATGTTTCCGTTGCAATGAAAATGGGCAAACACAAGATTCCTACTGACCCTCAAAATACCTTGCAGGAAGAAAGCCAAAAAGACACACTAAGGTAAATATAATTTACTTGTAGAAATATGTTTGTAGAGTATGATAACTCAATTAGATTCATGGGCCACTAATTATATTTGTTCTTTTTACCAGGAAACTAGCTCCTAGAGAATGCTTGCGGACGATGAGATAACACTCAGGGTTGAAATAGGAGAGGTTGTCTCAGCAAGATGAATAGGAAATTTAAAGTTGTTTTTTGGAGATAGATTCATTATATTAGATACTGTACTTTTTGTTCCTGGAATGAAAATAAATCTAATATCTATCTCTTCTTTATTAGAATAATTGTATAAATTATCTTTTGAAATCAATGAAGTGATCATTTGCAAAAGAGGTATTCATATTTGTTATGCAAAACTAGAATACAACTTATATAAGTTAAAACCAAACGAAACAAAAGCTATTTTAAATACCGAGATGTTTAAAACAGCTGAAACTCAAAATAAACGACAAGATTTCTCCTGATACCTATCTTTGGCACTTAAGACTAGGCCACATTAATCTTAATAGGATTGAGAGATTGGTTAAAAGAGGACTTCTAAATGAGTTAGAAGACAATTCTTTATCTCCATGTGAGTCTTGTCTTGAGGGTAAAATGACTAAACGACTATTTTCCGAAAAAGGTTATAGAGCCAAGAAACCTTAGAACTCGTGCATACAGATCTCTGTGGTCCAATGAATGTCAAAGCACGAGGAGGGTATGAATATTTCATCAGTTTTATTGATGATTATTCAAGGTCTGGCTATCTTTACCTAATGCATTACAAGTCCAAAGCTCTTGAAAAATTCAGAGAGTACAAGACTGAGATTGAGAATCTATTAGGTAAAACTTTTAAAACACTTCGATCAGATCGAGGTGGAGAGTATATGAACTTAAGATTTGAGGACTATATGATAGAACATGGAATAATGTCTCAACTCTCATCCCCTAGTATGCCTCAACAGAATGGTGTATCAGAAAGGAGAAATAGAACTCTGTTAGACATGGTTCGGTCTATGATGAGTTTCGCTTAATTACCTGATCCGTTTTGGGGATATGCAGTGGAGACTGCTACATACATTTTGAACATGGTTCCTTTTAAAAGTGTTTCAAAAACACCTTATGAGTTATGGAAAGGGTGTAAAGATAGTTTACGTCACTTCAGGATTTGGGGATGCCCAACACATGTGTTGTTGCAAAACCCCAAGAAATTAAAACGTCGTTTAAAATTATGTCTATTTGTAGGATACCCCAAAGAGACTAAAGATGGTTTGTTTTATGACCCTCAAGAGAATAGAGTGTTTGTATCAACAAATGCTACATTTTTAGAGGAAGACCACGTAAGAAATCCTCAACCTCATAGCAAATTAGTATTAAGTGAGATTTCTAAAGAAGCTACTGATAAAACAACAAGAGTTGTTGATCAGGCTGGTCCTTCAACAAGAGTTGTTGATGGAGCTGACACTTCTGGTCAATCACATCCTTCTCAAGAGTTGAGAATGCCTCGACGTAGTGGGAGGGTTATAACTCAACCCGATCGTTACTTGGATTTGGCAGAAACACAAGTCATCATACCTAATGATGGCGTTGAGGATCCATTGACCTATAAACATGCAATGAATGATGAAGATAAAGATTAGTGGATCAAAGCCATGAATCTTGAAATGGAGTCATGTACTTCAATTCAGTCTGGGAACTTGTAGATCAACCAGATGGGGTAAAACCTATTGGTTGCAAATGGATCTATAAGAGGAAAAGAGGCCAAACCGGTAAGGTACAGATCTTTAAAGCTCGACTTGTAGTAAAGGGTTATACCAAAGAGAGGGGGTGGACCATGAAGAAACCTTCTCTCTTGTTGCTATGCTTAAATCGATTAGAATAATTTATCCATTGCCACATTTTATGATTATGAAATTTGGCAAATGGATGTTAAGACGGTTTTTTTGAACGGCAATCTTGAAGAGAATATCTATATGGCTCAACTAGAGGGGTTCATTGAACAGGATCACGAGCAAAGGGTTTGCAAGCTTAAAAGATCCATTTATGGGTTGAAGCAAGCATCTCGATCTTGGAATATAAAGTTTGATAATGCGATCAAATCTTATGACTTTAAATAGAATGTTGACGAACCTTGTGTTTATAAAAGGATAGTCAACTCTACAGTAGCTTTCCTGGTATTGTACGTTGACGTTATCCTACTCATTGGGAATGATGTGGGATTTTTGACTGACATTAAGCATTGGCTAGCGACACAATTCCAAATGAAAGATTTGGAAGAGGCTCAGTTTGTTCTTGGAATCCAAATTGTTTGGAATCGCAAGAATAAAACAGTAGCATTTTCTCAGGGATCGTACATCGACAAAATGTTGATTCGATATAAGATGCAGGGCTCCAAGAAAGAATTATTACCTTTCAGGCACGTAGTTCATTTGTCGAAGGAACAAAGTCCTAAGACACCTCAAGAAGTTGAGAATATGAGACACATTCCCTATGCATTAGCAGTCGGTAGTCTGATGTATGCCATGCTATGTACCTGACCAAACATATGCTATGCTATGGAAATTATCAGCAGATATCAGTCCAATTCGGGACGTGCTCATTGGACTGCCGTTAAGAATATCCTCAAGTATCTTAGGAGAACGAGGGACAATATGCTAATGTACGGTGCTAAGGATCTGATCCTTACAGGGTACACTGATTCAGATTTTCAGACCGATATAGATTCGAGAAAATCGACATCAGGATCTGTCTTCACTCTGAATGGAGGAGCAATAATTGGAGAAGTATATAGCAAGGTTGCATTGCTGATTCCACCATGGAGGCTGAGTATGTTGCTGCTTGTGAAGCAGCGAAAGAATATGTATGGATTAGGAAGTTCTTATCTGATTTGGAAGTTGTTCCAAACATGCATCTGCCTACCACTCTTTATTGTGATAATAGTGGAGTAGTTGCAAATTCTAAAGAACCAAGAAGCCATAAGCGAAGAAAACGATAGTGAGCGCAAATATTATCTCAAAAGGGAGATTATGCAACGAGGAGTGTGATCGTCACAAAGATAGCTTCAGAGCACAATATAGCTGATCCTTTTACGAAGCCCCCCACGGCTAAAGTGTTTGGAGGGCACCTAGTGAGTCTAGGACTACGAGTTATGTAATCTAGGGCAAGTGGGAGAAAATGCATGGGTACGTGATGCCCTAGTTTATTCTCTTTATGTCTTTCTCTCTACTCAACATTATAAAACCCCACTAGAGTTTTAGTCCAAGTGGGAGTTTGTTGGGTTTTATGTCATAAAACTCATAATTTGTAAATAAAAACATATTCTATTTTCAATAAAGTTATTATTGATGTTTATTCAGTAAAGATTGTTATTGAATAAAGTGAATTTTATGATCGTTAATCTAAATCCAATAAACTAAGAATACTCTGGCTATAGTATGATTACTTGAACTATATGTAGAGACATAAGAGTGGATCAAGTTCAAGTGTAGAGTCAAAATGATCTATAGTATAGGGATAAGGCTGAGTACCTTATCCTGAGGACACTTTCGATGCAGCTCACTTTTGTATATGACATAAACAATGTGATCAATAAATTGTACATGCGGAGACATGTGAGTGGGGGCGTCCTATGCAATGAGTATTGCATACGATCGAACCATGAAGAAAATCACTCTTACTTTATAATGTCGTTTACTGTTGAGACTGATTTTCTTTTCATTCGATGACCTAGGTAACTCGATCTTAATCCTGAACTAACCATGAACTCCTGTTTATTCGGAATTATCCTTAGATTTGCATGGGTGAGAGTGGCTCGAGTTCGCCGACTCAATAGGCCTCCTATTTCAGGGGTAAGACTGTGTGAATGGCTGGGAACGTGAGTGCAAGATGGAATTCGCTCCTACCCACTTTTAGGGATAGAAGAGGGTGGGACCCCTTGTTGAAGACTTGGAGTCAGTACTTAATGGAACAACCTCTCTACTATCCTCAAAAGCGGGTAGGAGTGAATTCCATCTTACACTCTATGTCCCCAGCTATTCACCCAGTATTACCCCTGAAATGGGAGGCTTATTGAGTCGGAGAACTCAGGCCACTCTCACCATGCAAATCTAAGGATAATTTCGAATAAACAGGAGTTCATAGTTAGCTCAGGATTAAGATCGAGTTACCTAGGTCATCGAATGAAAAAATGAGTTTCAACAGTAAACGACATTATAAAGTGAGAGTCGGTTTCTTCATGGTCCGATCTTATGCAATACATATTGCATAGGATGCCCGCACTCACATACCTCCACATGTACAATTTAGTGATCACATTGTTTATATCATATACAAAAGTGGGCCGCATCTATAGTGTCCCCAAAATAAGGTACTCAACCTTATCCCTGTACTATAGATCATTTTGACTCTATACTTGAACTTGATCCACTCTTATGTTTCTACATATAGTTCTAGTAATCATACTATAGTCAGAGTGTTCTTAGTTTATTGGATTTAGATTAATGATCATAACATTCACTTTATTCAATAACAATCTTTACTGAATAAACATCAATAATAAATTTATTGAAAACAGAATATGTTTTTGTTTACCAACTATGAGTTTTAGGACATAAAACCCAGCAGAAGAATAGAGTAAGATGAAGAAGTGGATGAGAGAGCTCAAAAGAGGGGAATTCAAGTGAAGAACAACAACAAAGTTTTATAACTCTTTAATCATTTACTCTCTTTTTTTATTCTATGAATTTTAACATGATTAAAATGATGATTCATTTGTTTAAATAAGTTTATATGGAGAGCTAAACCTTAGAAGGGAAGCGAGAGAGTTTTATGTAGTTTAAGTATGTTAATCACCATGCATGACCTCAAGAGAGCACTTGAGAATTTATAAAAAAAGGAGTTAAAATCCACCACAAATTTCAACAACTTATCTATTTAAACTCTCCTAGCTGAACCTTCCTCATTATCATTGATTTTCTCATTGCTCTCGTTTTTCTACCATAATTGACACTCTGTGTAAATTTTGTTTAAATAGTTTAGGCTCAACAACACACATTTGAATGATACTAAAAAATCACTTAGTTTTCAGCAACAAAAGTAACTAAACAAAATAGGTTTTCTATGCAATCGATAATTTACTTATTACTTGCTACTTGTGATAATGGATACTTGCGTTTCCTCCCTTAAACCGGATGCACGAACCGCCATAGGCCCTTGGATGTCCTCCCTTAAACCCGTAATAAAATGAATGACTTTCTTCTTTTGTTGTATCAATTAGTTCTAACGTGAACTTGCAAACTCCAGACATACTCTTCCAATGTCTTACTTATGTGTTTGAGGCTCAGGAACTCCTCCTAGATTTGGTGCATGTCACAAAAAATGTGCATATGCCCTTTAACTTGTAGATTTTCATGTAGTAAATGTATTGAAAGGTTGTTTCTATTGCTTCTAGCTATGTCTCACTACCACAAGATCTACCTTGTCTCTATCGAACATAGGTGGATTGAACTTCTTAAGGTCTCTTAAGAATCATGATTCTTTCATGGTCCCTTGCACCATTTTGCATGTTCTAATTTAGATTGAGTGATTAGTCGGTAAATATTGTGCTGAATCTGAACAAATTTAAATAAAAAAGAGTAAAAAAGGAATTTCATGTTATGCTTGTAAAGTACACACATGATGATATAAAAGTATATTAGTGGTAAGCGTATGCAAAAAATCTTACATAGTATATATTAGTCGTTATGTACACTATAACTTCAAAACTGCTGTCTATATAATAATGTACCACGAAATAAAATAAAAGGAGAGAAATAAAAATTGATAAAGGTATGAAATTATTTTTTTATTCAACTCCGTTTTGCGTCTTACTTTGCTCTAAGAGGGTACTCGATTGCGAATTGCTTTTAAGCCGAGAAATCAAACCTGTACAACATAGAGTAAACATTTCGAACAACATATATTCCTCAATACAACCTTGTTTTTGCTGTATGAGTACTCGTTTTCATACATTTTTCCACGATCTATAAGATCGTGGTTACGAACAAACAAAAATTTTAGAGAATCGAGACCTTTAATGCTCTTCCTATTATCTTAGAGTTAAGTTGGAACTTTAAAACGTCATATCTTTAACCTCAGTTAATTAAATTAGATGTTTTTTTTTTCATTTTATGTAACTTTTTGAGATCTACACGCTGGCAAGTCGCCAACGGTGGCTTACCCAACCCTTCATCCCAAAATATGGCCGTTTTGACATTAAATTTTGCTTACAAAAATTTTTCTTCCACATTTCTCCTCTTTGAGATTTCAACCGAGCACTTTTTCAGATCTAAGATAATTCTAATTTTTGTTCTTTTTGTAGGTATATGAAGCTGCCATAGCATATCAACATGAATGCACGTCAGCACTCAAAATGGCCAGCGGGGCCCATGCAAGTAAAACTGTCCATTTAATCCACAAGGAATCACCATTTACATAAAGAATCATAAAAAAAAGTTTGGAGAGATTTCTCTCTATTAGCTGAATTAGGCAAGTGCTGAAATTAGGAGGATAGCTAAACACATGCCATTTTCCCTCGCCCAAGCACGCTTAACGTCGATGTTTTGATGGGATCCGGTGCATTAGAATTCTGGATGTGCTCAAAGCAACGAGATCCATTCATCTGAGGGATCCATTTGCCCTCGAGGCGACGGTGGGTGCACACACGTGCTCGGAACTTGAAATAACGAGTAAAAGAAATAAAAAAAGGGGTGCAACACGAGGACTTCCCAAGTGGTCACCCAACTTATTACTACTCTAGACCAAGCGCGCTTAGCTGCGGAGTTCTGATGGGATCTGGTGCATTAGTGTTGGTATGATTGCACCCGATATGTAATGCGCACAAAATTGCATTGAACGCATGCGGGGCGACATGATCGAGGAGACGGTGGGTGCACGCGCGTGTTCGGAACGGGCGGTAGGCGTGATCGAGGTGAAGGTGGGTGCACGCACGTGCTCTGAATGATCGACAAGGCCCGCACAGACACGTCTGGGAGAAGGAACGCGATGGGCATGAGCGGGGGCGGTTGCCATTTGTAAAGAAAGGAAGATAAGAGCGGGGAGAAATTGAAATAACGAGTAAAAGAAATAAAACAAGGGTGCAACACGAAGACTTCCCAAGTCGTCACCCAACTTAATACTTCCCTCGCCCAAGCATGCTTGACTATAGAGTTCTGATGGGATCCAGTAAATTAGTGCTGGTATGATCGCACCCAACATACAATGCGCATAAAATTGTATTGAACGAATGCGGGGCGACATGATCGAGGAGACGGTGGGTGCACGTGCATGCTCGGAACGGGCGGCGGACGTGATCGAGGTGACAGTGGGTGCACGTACATGCTGGAATGATAGGCGGGGCCTGCGCTGACACATCGGGGAGAAGGAACGCGATGGGCGTGAGCGGGGGCGATTGCCATTTATAAAGAAAGGGAGATAAGAACAGGGAGAAATTGAAATAACGAGTAAAAGAAATAAAAAAAAAAGGGTGCAACACGAGGACTTCTCAAGTGATCACCTACCTTAGTACTACTCCTCACCCAAGCACGCTTAATTGCGGAATTTTGATGGGATCTGGTGCATTAGTGCTGGTATGATCGCACCCGACATGCAATGCGCACAAAATTGCATTTAACGCATGCGGGGCAGCATGATCCAAGAGACGGTAGGTGCATGCAGGTGCTCAGAATGGTCGGTGGGGCCCGCACGAACACGTCAGGGAGAAGGACGCGATGGGCGTGAGCGTGCGAGCGGGGGCGGTAGCTAGTTGTAAAGAAAGGAAGATAAGATCGGGGAGAAATTGAAATAACGAGTAAAAGAAATAAAAAAAGGGGTGCAACACGAGGACTTCCCAAGGGGTTACCAAACTTAGTACTACTCTCGCCCAAGCAAGCTTAACTACAGAGTTATGATGGGATTTAGTGCATTAGTGCTGGTATGATCGCACTCGACATGCAATGCGCGCAAAATTGCATTTAACGCATGCGGGGCGACATGATCGAGGGGACGATAGGTGCATGCTTGTGCTCGTAATGGATGGCAGGCGTGACCGAGGCGAAGGTGGGTGCAGGCACGTGCTCGGAACGGCCGACGGAGCTTGCATAGACACGTCGGGGAGAAGGAACGCGATGGGCATAAGCGTGCGAGCGGCACCGGTTGCCATTTGTAAAGAAAGGAAGATAAGAGTGAGGAGAAATTGAAATAACGAGTAAAAAAAATAAATAAAGCGGTGCAACACGAGGACTTCCCAAGTGGTCACTAGTCTCGCCCAAGCACGCTTAACTGTAGAGTTTTGATGGGATCCGATGCATTAGTGCTGATATGATTGCACCCAACATTCAATGCGCAGAAATTGCATTGAACGCATGCGGGGCGGCATAATCGAGGGGACGGTGGGTGCACACGTGTTCTTGGAATGGGTAGCGGGTGTGATCGAGGCGTCGGTGGGTGCACTCACGTGCTCGGAACGGCTGACGAGGCCCGCGCGGACACGTCGTGGAGAAGAAACGCAATGGGCTTGAGCGTGCGAGCGGGGGGAGGTTGCCATTTGTAAAGAAAGGAAGGAAAGAACGAGGAGAAATTGAAATAACGAGCAAAAGAAATAAGAAATAAAAAAAAGGGGTGCAACACGAAGACTTCCCAAGTGGTCACCAAACTTAGTACTACTCTCGCCCAAGCAGACTTAACTGTGGAGTTCTGATGGAATCCGGTGCATTAGTGCTGATATGAACGCACCCGAGTTACAATTCGATTGCATTTAACGCATGTGGAGCAGCATGATTGAGGGGACGATAGGTGCATGTGAGTGCTCGGAACGGACGGCGGGCGTGATCGAGGCGACGATTGGTGCACGCACGTGCTCGAAACAGCCGGCGGGGCCCCCGTGGATACGTTGGGGAGAAGGAACGCGATGGGCGTGAACGTGCGAGCGGGGCCGATTTCCATTTCTAAAGAAAGGGAGATAAGAGCGGGAAGAAATTGAAATAACGAGTAAAATAAATAAAAAAGGGTGCAACATGAGAACTTCCCAAGTGGTCACTATTCTCGCCCAAGCACGCTTGACTGCCGAGTTCTGATGGGATTCGATGCATTCGTCCTGGTATGATCACACCCAACATTCGATGCGCACAAATGACATTTAACACATGCGGGGCAGCATGATCGAGGGGACGGTGGGTGCACGCGTGTCCTCAAAATGGGTGGCGGGTGTGATCGAGGCGACGGTGGGTGCACGCACGTGCTCAGAACGGCCGGCGGGGCCCTTCCGAACACGTCGTAGAGAAGGAACGTGATGGGCGTGAGCGTGCGAGCGGGGGCGGTTGCTATTTGTAAAGAAAGGAAGAAAAGAGCGGGGAGAAATTGAAATAACGAGTTAAAGAAATAAAAAAAGGGTTGCAACACGAGGACCTCTCAAGTGGTCACCTAACTTAGTCCTACTCTCGCCCAAGCACGCAAAACTGCAACGTTCTAATGGGATCTTGTGCATTATTGCTGTATGATCACACTTGACATTTAATGATCACAAATTGTATTTAACGCATGCGGGGTGTCACGGTCATGCTCGTCTAAGGCGTGTTGCTCATGGCTGCTTGCCCATGACAAGCCAAACCCTTTGTCTATCCATGTTCTAGTGTTTTTCTTTTGTATTTCTAGGGAATATGACATTTTGGAAAAATCATGTCTAAGCCTGCCAAACATGAAATGCCTCAGTTCGTACTATCAGGGGATATGACTAGTTGTCAACTTCTCCCTACCCAAGGTTATACACTGTGAGCCGTTATTGTTACTCTCTTGCTTGCTTATATAACGTCTCTTTCAAAAATCTCTCTCTGCCCTCGTTTTCTAAAACCTTCTCTTAAACCGAGGCTAGAGGCTTGATAATACGTCGCTTGGCCGTAGGCGATGCAAGAACAAATTGACTGAGCTCCCTAGTCATTGGAAAGTGAGTGCGGCAGAATCGCAAGTCCGCTGCCATCAAGAGTGCGATTATGACAAGTGCGATTATGACAAGTGGTATCAGAGCTTTGTTAGCTCTGTGACATAGCAAAGACCGAAACTATGTCGACGATAAAGTCGACACTCAAATCACAAGCCAACCCGCTTACTTTAATAGAGGAGGAAATGTTATTCCTCAAAGATGTCCCTGACACCATCCGCTTCCTTGAAGAACGGGTGACAGAATTGAATGGAAAAGACGTACATATCGACGCAATGGGAAACCGCCTGGATGGGTTGCCAATCGCAGAATTAATGTTTAATGTACAGTGTTGGGTTTTATGTCCTAAAACTCATAGTTTGTAAACAAAAACATATTCTATTTTCAATAAAGTTATTATTGTTGTTTATTCGGTAAAGATTGTTATTGAATAAAGTGACTTTTATGATCATTAATCTAAATCCAATAAATTAAGAATACTCTGGCTATAGTATGATTACTTGAACTATATGTAGAGAAATAAGAGTTGATCAAGTTCAAGTATATAGTCAAAATGATCTATAGTACAAGGATAAGACTGAGTACCTTATCCTGGAGACATTATGGATGTGGCCCACTTCTGTATATGACATAAACAATGTGATCACTAAATTGTACATGCGGAGACATGTGAGTGGGGGTGTCCTATGCAATGAGTATTGCATAAGATCAGACCATGAAGAAAATCGCTCTCACTTTATAATGTCGTTTACTGTTGAGACTGATTTTCTTTTCATTCGATGACTTAGGTAACTCGATCTTAATCTTGAGCTAACCATGAACTCCTGTTTATTCGGAATTATCCTTAGATTTGCATGGGTGAGAGTGGCTCAAGTTCGCCGACTCAATAGACCTCCCATTTTAGGGGTAAGACTGGGTAAATGGTTGGGGACGTGAGGTGCAAGATGGAATTCACTCCTACCCACTTTTAAGGATAGAAAAGAGGTAGTTCCCTTAAGTACTGACTCCAGGTCTTGAACAAGGGGCCCCACCCTCTCATTGGCCTGAGAGGGATTCGGTTTACTGGTTGGACCACAAACCAATTGTTAATTAGAGAATCAGTGAGACATAAGAAACAAGAAGTAACTTCAGGGGTAAAACAGTAAATTGACCCAGCTCTAGTTACGAACAGCCTGTGAAGGATCGACTTACTAATCATGGTTATATCAAATGGACAGAAATATATCTATAGTGCTGGGAGTGCAACTACTAGGCTATAGTGAAATGTTCTAGTAGTTAACGAATGTTGGTTAACAAGGTTAATGAATTTAACCGGTTAATCTTGGATCGTTGGAGCCCATGATCTATAGGTCCATTAGATCCCTCTGCTAGCTCATATCGGACTAAACCATAGAATAGTGTGACAAGTGAGTTCGAAGTGTTCGAATTCAAATTAGGGAGAATGCGTTACATACATACGATATATTTAACCGCAATTTTGTTTTATTTACGAATTAAACAAAAAGAGAGAATCTGAGATATTTAAATAAGATTTAAATATCTTAATCAAATATGTGTCGGAATTAATTGGGATTGACATTTGAATTAATATTAAATATTAATTAAATAGTTTAATTAATCATTTAATATTACTTTAATTTGAAATTAATAATTCAAATTGATTGTTGAATCAAAATGAAAAAAGTAAAAATGTTGACTTCATTTAATAGAAAAATCCGTTAGTGGAATTTTGAGGTGTCAAAATTTGGTTTAATCAAACTTGCATGCTTCCCAAATAAACCACACAAATTTGAGTGGAATTTTAAGTGTCAAAATTTGGTGAACTCAAGCATGCATGCTTGCCACATAATCCAAAACATTTGAGTGGAATTTTGAGTGTCAAAATTTGGTGATCTCAAATTTGCATGAACATGCAAACATGACTCTATAAATAGAGTGATCATAATACATGAAAGGTTTTCTTGTTGGTGAAAAACCTTGAGAAAAACTTCTCACAAACACTCTCTTCATATATACAAAATCCCTCCCAACTTTAGTCACTCACCGGATTCTACAATCCCGTTCTAAGGCCGAAGGATAGTGGAGAAGACACTAATGGTGGTTCGAAACTGGTTCGTGAGGAAAAAGGAATTTGAACTACAAAAGGTTAGTATTCAAATTCATTAAGTTTTAGTACTTATGAACATGCTAGTTATTTACTATAATTGATGTTCTAAAAATGCCTAAGATCCAAATTGCTTCTGCATGTGTTATATTAACACCATCCTATAGCTATTTACCATATATAGCTTTACCGGATATAACCGTTGACCAAACTATAAATAAGAGAGCAGACTCCATAACCTAACATGCATGTCCTCGGGTGTCAGTCCAGTCTTTTATTTTGCATTTTGATTTTCACATTTTTATTTTTTGGAACTTTCATTTGTTTGAATCTTTGTATTGAAACTTTCGGTTATAGAAATAAATGATTTGGCTTTTACATCTTCTCAACTTTTTCTTTGCATACACATTGTCTTTTGATTCACGACTCATACTAAAATATCAGGTTGTGATAGGTGGTTCCTCAATAAATGGTTTCATCGGTTAACACTTTCTTCCATCTAATTCTAGTGATCAAAAGCTCTGTTGAATTCATCTAAAACTATCAATTGTTCAGTTAAATTACTCCCATTGTTGTCCTCTTCTTGCTCACATTCCCAACTATCCCATTCCTCTGGTTGTTGTGTTAGCTCATAGACTGCTGAACATTCCTCTGCCTCTATTGGATATTTCATAATGTCACTGATATTAAATTCTACTTTATAGTTACCCATTCTTAATGTTATGGTTCTCTGGTAGACATCTACCATTGTTCTTCTGATCTTTAAAAATGGTCTCTCCAAGATAATTGGTACATCATGGTGTGCTTCATAGTCTAAAATAATAAAATCGGCTGGAAATATGAATTAACCCACTTGAATTAAAATGTCGATCTTTCCTTCTAAATAAGTGATGGACCTAGCCTCACCACTTCTTGTAAATGGATAGAGACATTAAGTTGATGCTTTCCCCCAAGTCACATAATACTCTACCTAACTCCTTTCCTTGAATGGATAGACGAATAGGGAACGAGCCTGAGTCTTTTTCCTTTAATGGGATCTTATTTTCATAATTGCACTACACTCGTCATTTAGTGGCACCACCTTGAATTCTTCAAACTTCCTTATATTACTAAGCACATCCTTCATGAATTTCACATAATTTGACATTTCCTCAAAGCCTCCACTAGTGCTATGTTTATATGACTTTCCTTCGGAATATCCATGAACTTCTCAAAATGGGCTTCCTCTTTCTTTCTTTTTATTCCGGGTGGAAAAGAAGGTGGTGGCATGTATGTTTTGCTCTCTTCTTCACTACTATCTGCTGCTCACATTTTAGGAGATTGTTTTGCTCGGCTCCTTTTGTCTAGTATTTTCCTCTTTTCTTTGTTGTGTATCAACTATCTCTTGTGAGCGACTGTCATTGTGTTCTTTAATTTCACCTCCCATGTTGGATATTTATTTCCCACTTCTCAATTCTATTGCTTGACATTGCTCTTGTCCTCTCTTTTTGGTGTTTCGATATCTGCTAGCAGCTTTCTATGAGATCTATTTCGTAACTCAATTGCTAATTTACCCAACTTAACTTCCAAATTTCGCAAGAATGTTTGTTGAGTCTATATCACAACATCATTTTTTTTTGTCATATATTCCTTCATTATGCCCTCAAGAGATGTTCCCGGTACGTGCTGAGCTTGATTAGTTCCTTTCTCTTGGGTATTGGCTTATTGAGGACCATATGTCATTGGATTTTGTAGTCCAAAACTTGGAGGGTAGTTTGTTTTATGTGGCATTTGTTGATTGTATGAACTTTGTCCCTTAAATGGTTTCTCCACCTTGAGTTATAAGTGTTTGAGAAGGAATTACTTTTACGGTTGCCTTGACTAGCGTGATTTCTCACATAAAAAATTGACGATGGATTACTTGGACATCGATCAAAAGTGTGTTCTTCACAATATACACAAGATTCAGTTGTTGTTTGAGTCATTACAACAACAATTTGAATGGGTTCTTTAGTCATTGAGCCTTGTCCTAATGCTAGATTTTTAGATTTGTCACAAAAGCAAATTGAGCATTTATAGAGGTGAAAACATCAACTTCAAGTACTCCTCGGGTCTTCTTTCCTAGATTGCTTCTCACATCAGCTTATTGACAATTGTTAGATGCTATTCTTTCTAGGATCTCATAAGATTCATTGTACGTCCTTGACAAAATAATCCACCACTTGTTTAGTAGCAATATTCAGTCCATTTTAGAAATTTTCCATTGGATACAATGAGGTATTTTTTGGTGAGACATTTTCTAATCATCTCCTTAAGTCTTTCTCAAGCTTTACTTAGTGGTTCATCTTCAAACCGTTAAAATGAACAGTTTCATTTTTTGAACCATGCATTTCTAGTGGGTAGGAAATACTTGATCAAAAAGATTTATGCTAGACTATTCCAGAATCAATTGCTCCCGGTGCTAAAGTATTCAACCATAATTTAGCATCATCCATCAAAAAATAAGGAAATAAGATCAGTCTAACCATGATTCTATCCACCCCTTGGAATCAGAATGAGACACT
Source organism: Cucurbita maxima (assembly GCF_002738345.1). Classification (NCBI taxonomy): domain Eukaryota; kingdom Viridiplantae; phylum Streptophyta; class Magnoliopsida; order Cucurbitales; family Cucurbitaceae; genus Cucurbita; species Cucurbita maxima. Next base: position 10,619,660 of record NW_019272017.1, read on the forward strand.
AACTACCAAAAATGACTTTAGATGTAGGTAAGGATCTTATCACAGTAGTCCATAAAATTGTCCAATGTTTACAGTATTTGAAACATCACGGGTTTTAGCTCAAAAGTAGTAGCATGCATTTTGGTCTGATAATGCATGAATTTAGCTCCTCCACAGCTGGATATGCATATACTTTGATTGCTCTTTCTCTGTCATCTACTAAATGAATAAAATTAGCAATGATTCTCTCTAAATTAGCCCGGCTCGATTTTCAAACTTTTGATTCATTTGGGCTCAAAAGTTTCTTTGATGTATATTTTGTTATGTCATTCTCAACCTTTGCTCCCTTAGTCCTCCCCTCCCCTAAAGGTTCTCTTTATTTTAAGATCTAAAATAAATTTCAAAAGGGTAGGTGGGTTCATACACCCAATTTTGTAGTAGAAAATTCAGTAGAAATAAATTCAGCTATGTTTTTTTTTAGGCTCAAACTCACTCTAATCTTCAAACAAGTAACTAAACTCACTCTAATCTTCAAACAAGTAACTAAATTAGGTTCCGTCTTTTGAAGATATATAATAAAATGGTGTAAAATTCACAAGAAAAAGTGCAATTATACACTACTACATGTAGTAAGCAATAAATAAATTATTGATTCCACAGATGACCTATTTTTTTAGTTACTTGAAATTAAGTAAGTTTTTAGCAACATTCAAATGTGTGTGGATGAGTTTAACCTTTTTAAACAAAATTTATGCAGAGTGACAACTGCGGTAAGAAAATAAAGAGAAATGAGAAAATCAATAATAATGAGGAAAGATGGGCTATAAGATATGAAATAGATAAGTTGTTGAAATTTGCGGTGGATTTTAGCTCCTATTAGGTTCTCAAGCCTTCTTTCGAAGGTCATGCTTGGTGATTACTTCCATAATCATTTTGCAATTTCTATTAACAAGACTCTGGAAAAAGAATTATTCCTAACCCTTCAATTACCTAAGTTTTCTTGCAATGGAACTAGAGTATTAAAAAGAATTTCGTTGCTCTCTCTCTCTCGTCTTTTGAATAAGAAAACAACTATGTATGTAAAGTGACCAACACTTTAATCCGGAAAGTTCCTTGAAATTAGAAAAGAACAACACTTTTTCCCTTCTTGAGCACCTTAAGATTCCTTCAAGATAAAGAATTAAAAGTTCGAAAAGTTTCATAAATATTAGAAAAACACATTTTCCCTTCTTGAGTATGGTACCCTAACATTCATCATTAATACGATTAAGAGTGTTCAAGTAGGCTACTTGCTAAGTTTTATGCTTATTCTAGTGTTTACATATTTTTCAGATAACAACTAAGATTGGAAAAGGGAGGGAACAAATCTAGAGTAGGTGCCATAAAGAGTAAATCTTAAGGTTAAGAGCCTCCACCATTTTGTATCAATTTGTGTGACAATAATTTTGAATTTTGTTCCTTATGCATCTAAACTTAAAATTTTGAAAATTATATGAAATTCTTCTAAGTCTTTTGTAACCCGAGAACCCATGAGACATGTATCCTAGAGAATATTTTATACCCAACAATAATATTATAGTAGTTAACAGGTACAAAAATAGATTCCTCTATTGGGTTCATAATGCAATTTAGAATCAAACATAGTTGAACAAATAAGAGCAACAAAGATGAACAAAATAGAACCATATCCCTCTCCACCGAGGGTTAACAAAGAGAACGATCACGAGTCCCAACAATACCATGAGATATGATGCAACAAAACTCCAATAGAACGTTTCTACATATTCATTAATCTTGTCATCTTCATCTCTCATCAACTCCTCATATTGATTCCTTGGTCTCCCCTTAGGACTCGAGCAACCTTTTCCAGCAACCACCCCACAAAGATTAGGGTTACCTAAATAGCTGCCCTCAACAAATGTTCTAAAGTGCGGGGACATAGGGATTACGCCCGACAAGTTGTTGTAGGACACATTGAAGAACGAAAGAAAGTCAAGCTGAGATAGGTTGGAAGGGATGCCTCCACTCAACAAGTTATAAGAAAGGTCCAAGCTCTCCATTTGTTTCAATTCACAAAGGGTCTCCGGTATCCGCCCTTTCAATTTATTGTGTGAAAAGTTCAATGCATGGATCTTGTGTAAGTACCCAATTTGTGGTGGGATTGTTCCACTTAGCTCATTGTTTGATAAATCCAATCCACACATGTACTTCAAAATATTTCCTTTATATTGTTCTAATCTATTCTTGGTCATGAAATTTACTTCAATCTCGCCTTCCGAATACTTATCTTCATGACTAATTTTCCAAAACATACCTTTTCCATCAAATAAAACGTCAATCTCAATGAAGAACACACTTTTAAAATCAAGCCCCATCGATTCATATGAACTTTTAGACCTTTTTGAGATTCCAAACGACATGCTACCTAGGCATGAAGGAATAGATCCCTTGAGTTTATTACTGGAAAGATCCATAATATTCATTTCTCTTAACCCACAAACATGTCTTGGAATTGAGCCACGCAAATGATTTCCTTTTAATAAAAGGAATTGTAAACTTGAAAATAAATTAATCCAAGAAGGAATATGTCCTGAGAATCTATTTTGACTCAAATCAAATGCCACTAGCTCCTTGCTTTTCGAAAAAGCCTTTGGAATTGGGCCTGAGAAGTTGTTGTCTTGCATGTACAAGTAGTTCAATGAAGGAACGTTGAAGCAAGAGGGTATAGAGCCATGTAATTGATTTCCAGAGACGTCAAAGAATTTGAGAAATTGAAGAGAGCAAAGTTCAATTGGTAATTTTCCTTTCAAATGGTTTTCTGAGAGTTGAAGATATAGAAGATCTGTTAAGTTGCCAATCCAACGAGGAATTGAACCTGAGATACGATTCTCTGATATGTCCAACACAATTAAATCAGGACTATCTTGTAATTCATCTTCAATACTTCCACTAAAATTATTGTTTCCCAATTGCAAACGACTTAGCTCAGGCATGCTACTAAATAAAGACATCCTTATCTTCCCCGAAAATTTATTATTTGACAAATCAAATATATTCAAGCTTCCTAATTTTCGTATTGACAAGGGAATATTGCCTTGGAAGCTATTTCTTGAAACGTTGAAATGGGTAAGACTTGGTAGAAGGAAGCCCATGTGATAAGGGAGGTGACCATGGAGAGTGTTGCAAGAGAGTCGTAGGTGAAGTAAATGGTGTTTGAAAGGAGGCAGTTGGAGGGTGGCAGTGAGGGAGTTATTGGTTAAAATTAGGTACTCCAAGTTTGTGTTGTTTTTCAACAGCCATACCGGAAATGTTCCGACCAAGTTATTATGGGAAAGGTCGAGAAACTTAAGGGCATGTTGGGACATTAAAAACATGGGAATCTTCGAAGATGTCTTGCTGTTTAGGTTGCAATGGCTTAGTTTGAGGACATTTAACTGAAAAGTGGGTAAGAAGGAGGGGGTTTCGGTTTGGACTTGTAAGTTGTTGGTGTTTTTGGTTGAGATTTGGAATACTTTGAGATTTGATAGGTTGGCTAAGAGGGCCAATGAGAAGGTGCCTTGGAAGTTATTGTCGTCAAGCTGTAAGATCTTGATTGATTTGAGGGAAGAAATGGTGGATGGAAGGGTTCCGGTGAATTGGTTTGAAGAGATGTCCAGAAATTCAAGGCTGCTTATGTTCATCACACATTGTGGAAATTCACCTGAAAAATTGTTGGAGCTGATGTCCAATTTCACCAAATGCTTTGTTTTGCATAATTCTGCCAAATAAAATGCATTCAAATACTGTAAAACCAACTCAACTTAATCCCTTCAAAAAAAACTTTTCTTACCACAAAAGTACATTAAAACTCTTATTTTAGTGAAATTTATAGATTTTATTAATGGAAAAAAATAAGTTTATAAAGATTTTTTATATGTTAAAATTGATAGACGAATTAACAAAAATTACAATTATTAATAGTTTATGGATAAAAAATATTGTTTTTTCCTTTTTTTTTTAATAAATTTAAAATTCATGTCTCTTTTAATTAAAAATAAATAAATAAAGAAGGATTTTAGATTTGTAGTTACCTTGTAAGAGTTTTGAATCATTGAATCGATTATTGTTGAGCGTCAATTCTCTCAAGTTCTTCAAATCTGTTTGGGAAACAAGAAAAAAAAAAGAATTTTGAATAAAAGAAAGATTAGAAAATTGAAATCAGTAATTTGAGAGTACATTTGTGATTAGTGAAGGCAGAGAAGGCATTGTGGGACAAGTCGAGTGATTCCAGCTTGGGAAAAGGGTTCAAGAGAGAAGCGTGGAACAAGTAAAGCATGTGGTGGGAATGGTCGATGTCCAACAGAGTAGAGAGAGAGAGGCGGAGTATGTGAGGTGTGGGAGAGTGGCATTGAACTCCCTCCCACTCGCAGCAGTTCCGCCCACTCCACGACGGAAGGGAATCGATGCTAAAATTATGGCCATTAAAGAACCGCTTCACCTCCAACAATCCCAACCTTTCTTTCTCTAAGCAACCGTTGCATGCGTTCGCTAATTCAAACACCAATATCACCGCCACTACCAATCTTCCTGACATTCTCGATATCTCTCCTCCACTTCTCTCTCTCCTTTGCCTCCGCTTTGCTTTAACTACTCTCCCATGGAACATCCAAAGCCTGTCCTTTAGAAGTGCAGCCCCTGGTGGAGCATCCACCGCCTATGCTGGTGGAGCATCCCACCTTTTCCACCACCTCCTTTTTCTACTTTTAAATTAAACCAGATTATTAAAACCTTATATATTCTAATTTGTTCTTCAATACTAATCATTAATCCCAAAAATTGTAAAAGTAGGAGTTTAAGTAAAGGCAAGAGGCCCTTGCTGACGCCATCATTCATACATGAGGCATTGCCTCTACCTCAAAGACATCGTATGGGTATTTATAATAATACTCCGTTCATGAATGGTTGGAGTTTGAGAAATGCACTTGAGTTGTTTATTAGATTCTACCTTCTTTTTAAGGTAGGGTTTAATGCATAATACTTTTCTATGTACGGTTTATGCACGAATGCATGAACCCACTAAAGAGACTCATATACAAACTCCCTAGACTTAACTATAGGCTAGCACACACTAAAGTCGCAAGAATTCAACAAAAAAACAAAAAAAAACATTTTGATAACATACTCATCAAATTTCAAATTTAAGGGTATAATGGTAATTTTACTATAAACATAGTAAATTATTTTGTACCTAGGAAGATTAAGATACTTAGAAAATCAGTTAATTAAGGTAAGATTTTCAAAATATTATAACATGAATAAAAAGTTATCACTTAAAATTAGTCCTAAAAAAAAAAAAAAAAAAAAAACTAATGAAATATATTTGCATAGGAGTATCGAAAAGATTATCATCGGTACCACATCCCGTTTGTTTGAACATAACTTCAGTCATATTTTGGAAATCTTATATTGTAGTCAATCTCTATTATAAATTTTTAAACGTGATCATAATACACTTCATCCAAACCATAACTCAATATCTTTAAATCACCTCATAACTTCTGCACTGTGATTATTCTCGAAACTAGCTTTAAACCTTGCAATTATATTCAAGATAAATGGTTTTTACTTTTCACTATTTTTAAAATTCAAGTCACATTAAAGGTACTCATTAAATTAAAAAAAAATTAGTGCAGTGAAGTTTCGTCACAAAGTTTTCTTCAACATTACCATTCTCAATATCTATAGCAACTTATAAGATATTAACGTCTACCATGTTTCCTTGATCATTTTCATTTGAACTAATTTACTCATTAGTATAGGTGATCACATCCTTTTCCTATTTCTATGGTCATAACACTACATCGTTTAACTATGCATGAACATCTAACTCAAACATTTAAACTTCCTCAAAATCTATATACTATTGTTAGTTAGCCTACTAACCTCTTTTCATGAAACAACTCCACAATTACAGAACAAATCATGATAAATCTAAATATGTTCTAAGTTATAAATACATCAGGTAGCATTTACATTTCATGCCCAATAAATCATAATATAATATAGCAATATCATTTATTATCTTACACAAAACATAATTGACAATAACGAGACGCTTGATGATGATGACTAGACATTGTAAGCTATTTATAAAATTTATAAACCTAGAGCCTTGATGCCAACTATAATGATCCTATTTTTTTTTTTTAAATTAAGATAACTATGTAATGATTTGAAAAATTATTTTAAAAAATTCATATAAGAAAATTTATTATGGACTTAAAAATTCATAAACCTTGCAAACATGTAAAAACAAAATTGGAATAAAAGAAAAGCATTTGGTAAAAACAAAATTGGAATAAAAGAAAAGCATCTGTTTGAAAGATGAAAATACTACTAAACTACGGACTTCAACATAAATGCGAAAAACTATCTACCTTACGACTTCCTCAAATTCCATCCTCCATTCATTACGTAGAAAAAAAAAATAAGTAAATGATAAGTATTTAGATATACTCAATAAGCGACCCTACTGTTGATGTCGAGAAATGCAATCACATGCCGCATATTTATGACTAGTGGGATTTAGTTTTCATAATTGTTCCTCTAGACTCTATTTTTCAGGTAAGATTTGATACATTATACTATTATACTTTTCTACACATAGTTGACACATACATACATGAATCTACCAGGCAAGCTCGTATACATACCACTAGGTTTGACTATGGGATAAAACATAGTCATACTGCCAAAAGCCAACTAAAAAAAGAGAGCATATAATATCGTAATGTATGTTTTTATACCTAACATACTGAAGAAGTAATTCATACTCATGTAACATATATGTATGAGGTCCTACATTAAGAATCATGGTTCAATTAGATTATGTAATGGATTGAAAAAAAAATCTTAGAACAATCAACGCTCCAAAAATCTCACAATTTTCAGTGACGGCCACGAACTACTTGCACGACCCAACCCCCTTACTCTTCTTTTAGAACTGCCCTCAAGCCCACTCTACTCGGTCAATAGCTTCGTGCTATCTGAGAGAATGAGACACTAAGAGAAGGTGACGGTAGATGAACGATTCTCCATTGGACTGAAACAATTGGCATGATTAAGGAACTTTGCGTTAGCACGATGCGAAGGACATGACACCAAAGTAGAAACAGAAATAACTCATAACACACCACGATAAGCAGAACGACGCCTTTCTGTCATGGTTTCAACGTAGTCTCATTGTCAGCAAGGAGAACTGTTTATTTTCAAATAAATGGTGACGTCATGCTTCTCTATTTCATGTTAACACGAATGCCCCATCGCCTTGGGTGTGAAGAAGAAGTGGACAGAGACTTAAGGCTGCGGGATTTGGATGGAGGGACGATGGAAGGGAAGTGTCGAAAGTGTGCGGAAAGAGAGAAATGAAATCGAGATTTTTGAAGAAATCAGGCAAGGAAGAAGAGATCCATCGGATTCGGATCCAAGTCTGCCCCTACGCATGCGTGATGTGTGTCGACTCCATGGGCTCACCGGTCTCGTTTGGCTTGGCTAGGCTCCAGGATTCAAATTCGAATCAGATCTTATATTTGGACATCATTCCCTATGTTTTGGACCCTCCCTAAGTTGATTTTGATCTAAGGCGAGTCATTTTTCCTAGTTTTAAATTAAATTAAGTTAGGAGTTCGACTATTACTAAGGCTATTGAGTGAATATTCAAATAGGTGAAACCTCAACAAAAGCGAGAATAAATTCGAAGGACAAAACAAAGCTAAATTTGAAGGAGAACTTCGGCTAAGGTCAACCAAGTAAGTGGTCCTACTATCGGTTCAATCGAAAGACTTGTTTTACGTATAATGACACGTGTCTAGTGTCTCTTGCAGGTGTCATGTATGTTGATATGATATTATGATGTGTTATGATGATACTATGATGTTATGATGATCAGATTTGCTATGATATTATGATATGTTATGATGATGATATGATGTTATGGTTATGTGATGTATTATGATGCCATAATAAGATGATGATGCATTGTGACATGATGACATGAGATGTATGATGATAATATGACAGAGTATGATGATATCTCATGTTACAATGATGTGCATGTATGAAATGCCGTGTTGCATTTTGATAATAAGGAGTTTTCTAATACAAACCCCTAAACAATGTTATGAATGATGAAGGTAGGAAAGCTTATGCATGCATGTAACCTAGAGTAATATGTGAAGGATGTCTGGGGTTGTGTCGCATGAATGATTTAAGATGAAAAGCATAGGGACTTCATGCATATTGTATGTACATTTACATCAGGATACTATCCCTTTCATGACAAACGCATACACTATGATAATGAACATCTCTTGCATGATATTTGAGAGTTTGTTATACCTTCGAATGTCTGACTACTGTCAACTAGTTCGACCATGCAGATCCAGGGGGTGTGTAAACACGCCTGGTGAGCTCATGCTTGCATGTGTGGGGTGTGTGTAAGAAAGTAATACACATTCAATTTATCCGAACTAGAGGCCACCTCTATGATGGTTTTAAATCATAGATCGTTAATCATGATTGCATATGTTTGCATTCACTGACCCCAACACTGGGGCTATTTACTAAGTATTTCTTAAAATACTCAAGTCATGTGCTACTTCTATATTTTAGGTAAATGCAAGACACCCATATACGGTTGACGATGACATCACAATTAAATACCATGGAACTTGAATAGGATAGTTGCATTTAATTTTGTAGATCCTTGGTTAGTATAGTGATGACTATTTTTATATTTACTTAAGTTATTTTAATATTTCCACACTACTATTTTAAGATCTTTTCTTAAACATGTAAGTCCATAGCATTATTTCATGAAGTCGCCTAATGAATTTTTTCTGCATAAGAAGCTACATCATGCATGTAAACTTTAGGTTAATAGAAAATTAGGGTCGTTACATAATACTTCATTACTTATAATGACATAAATTTCCTATAAGACGTGCATATATATTCCTGATATTTTATTCATGTTTATCACACATGGTACGTTATGGTGTCTCGTAGGGCACAATGTGATCCTATTAATATAGAACACATGACTCAATAAACAGAAGTACCTACATCACAACAATTATTAATAACCGGTAGATATGGCACAGATTACATGTTATTCATGTCATTTATGTTCATAAGTTTGCTTTGGTTGAATGTTCCTAAATTAAGCTCACATAATCCAATTTCCCCTACAATATCGCATCCATACATAAATTGAGCTTAGAATCTATCCATATGTCAACATCACTTACTCATCTTAAAAACAATTCTAAACCATGTTAAATATTACAAAAAGTGAAAAATCATAGTTATAGTAACCTTTTTTTGGTCTCGTTGAGTAGAAAATGCTTCTGGAACAGTACAAAACAATCAGATCGAGCCAATATCAGTCAAACCAAGCCGAGGAAGCCCACCAATTTTTTTTTTTTTTTTAATTTGACTATGACAACAACCTTAGACCTAAATTTGGAATTAAGATTTGTCATTAGGTGATAGTCAACATTCTTCCTCTGCATTCAAATGGAATGTTGAGCAGTATGCTTAAATTTGAAGTTTATAATGAACACTACTAACAGGAAAACTCCAGCTCATACTTTTTAAAAGAAATTGGTAGCCGGTAAATGAATATTAAATTTACTTACTGCACTACATAACTTTATACTCATACCCCACTTAATAATTGGTTGAGTCAAATTAATTTGGTGGTGGTTTTAAAAACTATTTCACCTATTATCCATAAATTTCAATTTTGATTCTTTAAAACTAATGTAATTTCCAGGTTTCATATTTTATTTCTTATTTATTTCCTTTTGTTTTAATTACCTATTCTCTGAATATTTAGGTCAGGATGTTAACAATGATATTTAGAACTAAAATTAAAATTAAAAGTTTACAAAAAAAAAAAAAAAACATTAAACCTTTTTGACTTTCAACAACTAATTAAGGGACATATTCATTAAAATTCCTAGTAATTTATTATTCAAACCTAAAAAAACTCACGTGGGAAATTGAATGGAAGTTTCCAAAGTGCTATGTAGTTGTGATAGTATTCAACCATATTATTACTATCCCACTTAGCGTGCTTAGTGGAGTGATTTCCATGACCTAATTTCTTTGTCATACTTTTAATCGTTACATTTGAATCTTTAATATTTTTATTTCAAATATTTAGTGAGATATCTTACTGTATTTATCATTGACTACGATCTCTATCATTTATTTACAATGTGAGATTTATGCGAGGTTTCGTGGTGATTCTTGGACAATTCTTCCCTCTAGAATTTGTTTGCATGAGTCAATATCAAAGTGAGACTCCTGAGAATTTTTTTTGAAATAGTTAATGGGAGAACAAAATGTATCAATGTATACTACCGTCCTCATCATTGGGAACGAGTTCGTGGGATGAAAGTAAGCTAATTTGGAGCTAGATAGAACTTCAGCTAAGACTATCAAAATAAGTGGTTTTACTATCGGCATGGTTAGAAGTTTGTTTTATATATGATGACATGTGTCCAGTGTCTTTGTACGTGTCATATGTTTGAGATGTGTGATGTGTTTATAATATGTTTGATAATACAATATATGAAAAGATACCTATGTAAGAAGATATTTACCTATAATAAAATATCAAATATGATATATATGATCTATTATAATTTAGTACTAAATATCCTTAACAATAATACATGTTATGATATGATACGTGAGATGATATGGTATGTTGCATGACATGATATAACACGATGTATGATATGAATGATACATAATAAAATGTTTTGACATGATACTGAGATATGCTTTAAAGGCTATGTTATAAAATGATATGATATGGAGAAAGAAATTGGAAGGGGTTCTTGCATGATTTAATTAATGTGAAAAATATTAAGACCTCATATATTATTGTATGTCAAATGCATCTAGATATTATCCTATTATGATGAGTATGGATGTGTAAATGATGAAAAGAAAAAATGATCGTCATGTTTAACATGATGCTACGTGGGTTGCAAGTTAACATGATGCATAGAGTAGCAAACATGACACGTGTCCCAGTGTCTTGTTTAACATGATGCATAGAGTGTGGTCTACAAATCAATATGTTTCCAGTAGATCTTGCAGCCCAGGATCATGAGCGATCAGAAGCTTACCAGTTTGCATTCAGAGATTTTTTAAGCCCGAGGAGCTAACTCTAAATGTCCTGGAAATGAGAGATGTGATTTAAGCCACCTAGATGTCCCTAAAAATCTAGTAGACCTCCACGACATTTAAGAATGATAATGGTAGCCTCTGAGGCAGATAGTAACTAGTATAGTATTAATGAGCTTCCATTTCTCTTTCCACTCCGATACGATACCATCGAGGTAGATGTGATGCTGGTTAGATTTGTGTTACTCATTGGTTTGATTGATTACTCTGCATGGTGTATCTTTTATGTGCTTGGATGTTGATCACGCTAGTAGGTAGTGGTTATCCTGCATGGAGGGTTTGTCCAACGGGAGGACGTTAATCATATGGGTAACTAGTGGAGCTAGCATGTATCGGGGGGGTAATGTCCTCACCCTTGGGAAACTTCATGGCTTGTGGGATGAGTTCACTAGCTAAACCCCTCATGGATGACAAGCAAGCTAGCACTCACCATGTTGTCCCCCACCTGGTACAAGGTTACGTGGGGTAGCGCCTCACCTCAAAAACTGGTTACCGTTTCGTAGGCTAAACTAGCTAACCAAGATTGTGCACAATAATAGCAATACACCTAGAGTCTATAGTAAAGCATGTGGTCTTATGCTAGGTCAAAGATGCAATGAGAGCCTACGAGTAGGTTGCTTACTGGGTATATTTATATACTCACCCATTTTTTTCTTTTTTCATGTGTTTGAAGGTTGTTGGTCGAGGTGGGGAAGTGTTTGAGGTGCAGTTAGTTAGTCCATTTTTTGTATTTGAATATTTTCTATTTTGTTTTGTAATTATATCTCAAAACTTTTTTCGTTCGTAATAAATTTGAACCCCTTCTTATAATTGGATTTTATTTTAACTTTAATGATGGTCTTGTTTCTTGTCTTTATTTTGATTTAAATTTTATCACATTAATTTTTTATTTTATTTAAACGGCCTAGAACTCTTAAGAACCTAATTGACCTCCATGACATCCAAGAATGACAAAAGTGGCACATCCATCCTATTAAGGGACTTAGGATTACACCGGTAGCCTTAGTAGCTGGCAAGCACAGGAGGTAGCTCCCCCAATCTTGGGTGGCTAGTTGGTCCTATGGGTAGGGTTCACTAGCTAGCCTCTCATGGATGATGAGAGCAGACAAGCACAAACCATAACGTCCCCACTAGAGAAAAAGTCTTATAAGGTAGCACCTCGACCCAAGAGAAAAGGTCTTATAAGGGTTCACCCGTTAAGATGTTATTCTATTTTTTTATCAAATAGACTCGAAAGGTCAAATTCATATACTCTCTACCAACCGAGCTCGTTGTCAAAAGAGAGTTTGAAACTATGACGATAGACATGGGGAAATAGAAGCTAACCACAGTCAAGTTGACAAGGTGAACAGAGCCAATGAGTAGTTTTTCACGTTCTATAACCTTTCAAAATCTAATTTTCCAAAGACTTTTTCACCAATTTTCTTCTCTGGACTCATTTTAGGACCCACTTAGGGACATTTGTGAGGATTCCAACTTCCAAAAACTGGAAAGCTGAGCACCCAAACATCCCAAACTTAGTAAATGCTCATTTTAGACTATTCTATATAAGTTTATAGGTAGAATTGATTTGGAATAGTGAATAGAGAGCTTAGAATTATGGATGCTTTAATTTATTAAATACAAAAAAATTTGCACTTAAAGTGGCATCTAAAGCCTCATGACCTACTATTAATTTTTGGTAACATGAATTTCTCTACCTAAGCTATATATGTGAACCCAAGGCCATACGCTGACTCCTAAGAATGGTTAGTTAGGAGACAACACTGTTCCAAAATTTCGAGCCTAGTAGGACCATAAATGTGCACCAGGGTGTGATGAGCAGCTCGAAACCCTAGATCAATACATACAAGTTGCTCGGGGTAACTCCCCTCAATTCTCAAGGGGTTTAGTACAATTAGGGGCGCTCAAGACCCTTAATGATATTATAGATTTGAAAGATTTTCTTATCAGCTCATGAGGGACAAAAAGGCTATGTTACCACAAACAAACCTAGATGTCCGATTTTAGAGCACGAATACAAGTTATACCAAAGTCGACCCGTGTCTTAACATCTAGTGTTGAGTAGATCAACAACTTACCATACAAGAACAATTAGTGGGCTCGCCAGCTCACTCCTAATCATGAACTCATTTACAAGGAGGGATAGAGGTCTCTATGGTGATGATAGATATAGGGGTCACTTCTCGCAAGTTGTATGGCATGTAGGGACTAACCGTCAAGACATGAGCTTCTATTAGTGAACCTATAATAGGAATATAGATCCACCGTCATCCATAGTGGCCACCTAGGAGCTAGAGTAGCAAGTCGTGCCTTGAAGTACAATGCACCATATAAAGACCTTGCTTGAGTACGACTAAGGGATCCCCAACTATCCCCAACTATCCCTTGATCGGGAACTCATCTACAAGGGTGAAGAATAACATGAGGGTAGTAGCTTGGCAAGCACGAGGATCGCCCCCTCTCAATTGAGATGCATTACTTGGTCTATTAGTGAGTTACCCTAACAGTTGACCAATATCGAGCGATATTTCTCATAATGTCCTAACCGCTTAATAGTTGGGAGTAGTTACTGGTCCCACCTAAAAAATACTTGACATTGGGATGAGTGACATGGGCAGAAGGGTTAAACTAAGTAAGCAGCATGAAATTGGACAACCAAGCGTAGGAAATGGAATATTTAATGATTTGGCTCAATGGCATGTTTTTGGAATTCTATTATACTGAATTTAATGATGGGACTCTAACACGATAGGTTGAATGTACTTTGCTAGATATGCAAGAAGGTTGGAAAACCTTATTATGCCCTAATTTATGTATAGGCATGATGAAATGTTTCGTTCCTCTCTCCAACCGATGTGGGATCTCACAATCCACCCCTTTTGGAGGCCAAGTGTCCTCGCTAGCACGCTACTCAGTGTCTAGCTTTGATATAATTTGTAATAACCCAAAGTCATCGCCGGTAGATATTGTCCGTTTTGGCCTGTTACGCATCGTCATTAATCTCAAAGTTTTAAAACACATCTACTAGCGATCGTTTTCACACCCTTATAAGAAATGCTTCATTCCCCTTAACACGTGCGTGCACCCACCGTCGCCTAGATCATGTCACCCCGCATGCGTTAAATGCAATTTGTGAGCATTGCATGTTTGGTGTGATCATACCAGCACTAATGCACCGGATCCCATCAAAACTCCGCAATTAAGCGTACTTGGGCGAGAGTAGTACTAATTTGGACGACCACTTGGGAAGTACTCGTGTTGCACCCCTTTTTTATTTTTTTTACCCGTTATTTCAATTTCTCCCTGTTCTTTTTTTCCTTTCTTTACAAATGGCAACCGCCCTCGCTTGCACGCTCACGCCCATCGCGTTTCTTCTCCCCATCGACAGTTCCGAGCACGTGCGTGCACCCACCTATCGCCATGATCATGCCACCCCGCAAGCGTTAAATGCAATTTGTGCACATTGCATGTCGGGTGCGATCATACCAACACTAATGCATTGGATCCCATCATAACTCTGCAGTTAAGCGAGCTTGGGCTAGGGTAGTACCAAGTTGGGTGACCACTTTGGGAAGTTCTCAATGGCACCCGCCCTCGCTCGCTACTCAGTGTCTAGCTTTGATATAATTTGTAATAACCCAAAGTCATCGCCGGTAGATATTGTCCGTTTTGGCCTGTTACGCATCGTCATTAATCTCAAAGTTTTAAAACACATCTACTAGCGATCGTTTTCACACCCTTATAAGAAATGCTTCATTCCCCTTAACACGTGCGTGCACCCACCGTCGCCTAGATCATGTCACCCCGCATGCGTTAAATGCAATTTGTGAGCATTGCATGTTTGGTGTGATCATACCAGCACTAATGCACCGGATCCCATCAAAACTCCGCAATTAAGCGTACTTGGGCGAGAGTAGTACTAATTTGGACGACCACTTGGGAAGTACTCGTGTTGCACCCCTTTTTTATTTTTTTTACCCGTTATTTCAATTTCTCCCTGTTCTTTTTTTCCTTTCTTTACAAATGGCAACCGCCCTCGCTTGCACGCTCACGCCCATCGCGTTTCTTTTCCCCATCGACCGTTCCGAGCACGTGCGTGCACCCACCTATCGCCATGATCATGCCACCCCGCAAGCGTTAAATGCAATTTGTGCACATTGCATGTCGGGTGCGATCATACCAACACTAATGCATTGGATCCCATCATAACTCTGCAGTTAAGCGAGCTTGGGCTAGGGTAGTACCAAGTTGGGTGACCACTTTGGGAAGTTCTCAATGGCACCCGCCCTCGCTCGCATGCTCACGCCCATCACATTTCTTCTCTCCGACGTGTCCTTGTGGGCCCCACCGCAAGCACATGTGTGCACTCACTGTCACCTCGATCATGTCGCCCCAGATGCGTTAAATGCAATTTGTGCGTATTTCATGCGGGTGTGATCATACCAGCACTAATGAACTGGATCCCATAAGAACTTTGCAATTAGGCGTGCTTGGGCGAGAGTAGTACTAAGTTGGATGTTGCACCCCTTTTTTATTTCTTTTACTCGTTACTTCAATTTCTCCCTGTTCTTTTCTTCTTTTTTTTACAAATGGCAACCAACCCCGCTCGCACGCTCACGCGCTTTCTTCTCCCAAACATGTTTGCGGGGGGCCCGTCGTCATTTCGAGCACATGTGTGCACCCACGTCGCCTCGATCATGTCGCCCCGCATGTGTTAAATGCTTGTGCGCATTGCATGTTGGGTGTGATTATACTAGCACTAATGCACCAGATCCTTTCAGAACTCCACAGTTAAGCGTGCTTGAGCGAGAGTAGTACTAAGTTGGGTGATCTTTTTCTTCTTGATCAACCTCTTGTGCATCTACTTCTTTCACCTTACCTTTGACTTTGCAAATCATTGATTGCATTTGGAGTTAAATCTAATTTGTGTGCATTGCATGGTGGGTGAGATTGGTGCACTCCTTTTTTATTTCTTTTACTCGTTATTTCAATTTCTTTCCGTTCTTTTCTTCGTTTCTTTACGAATGACAACCGCCCCCGCTCATGCCCATCGCGTTTCTTCTCTCTGACGTGTTCGCGCGGACCCCGCCACCACAAACAATTGATCTTCTTCTTCTTGATCAACCTCTTGTGCATCTTCTTCTTTCACCTGACCTTTAACTTTGCAAATCACAGCTTCATATTCAAGTTGATTGCATTTGGAGCAAAAGGCGTCAGGTCTTCTCCAACACTAGTATGGTGGATGACCTTTCTTCTCACAAGGCGGCAAGGTAGAATTTTTTGAAACCTCCTTTTGTCTTCTGATAATTGGCAGATGAATCTCTATTCGTCGATTGGTTTTTAAAAATTTTCTTGTTTTTATACTTGTTGTTGTCTTGATGCTTAATAGGTAAGGTACCTTCAATCACCCCTTCTTGCCTCATAACCTACTTTGCCTTGTGCTTGTAAAGCATTCAAGAGCTCTATAAGAGAATTCTTTGACAGGTCTTCCCTAGAACAGTGACCAGTAGCTTTTCAACGATTCTGGAATCATTTAACATAGAACCAAGCAATCTCACCTTGTTGGCAATGTTGAGAACTCTGTCATAGTACTCTTTCACGAACTCTAACTTCTTCATCTTCTGCAACTCGAAATCCCTATCAAATTTAGGACTTTTATTCCATGAATCCTCTCATCTTCTTCATATTCAGCCTTTCCTTTACTGTTTTTAGGGACATTATTCATATGAAGATCATTTGAGATACTGCTGCAAATAGGCAAACTTTTGTCTTTGATTTTCTTGTCTTCTTTTCCTTCTGTGCTTTGATTTGTGCTATAGTAGGATTGGCTAGAAGTGGAGGGACCTCGTAACCATACGAACTGCCCACATTTGACAATTGTCTCCATCGAAGACTGGTGGTGCAACAGCTGAAAAACTGGATTCTCCTCCCACTTTGATCTCAAAGATCTCTTAAGAAGACGGCTCTGATACCAATTTGTTAGTGTAAGAGTGAGTGATTGAATGGTTGATAAGAAGATTCAGAAGGCTCTCTATATATAGAATACCTATAGATATTTAGAAAATCTACCTAAAAATCTAGAGAAAATCTCGTAACAAACCAATAAACAAATAAAAAACTAAATCAAATCAAAACTAAATTAACTTCGATCTATAAGAAGATTTAATCAAATACTAACTGACACCAATCTAAACAAACACCTGATCTTTAACAAAAACTAGTACTAAGAAAGCAGAGACACTTCTCCTGTATAATAAAGAAAAATAGTCTACGTGTAAATTCATCATTTAGTCTGAATTCAGCAAGGCATGATGTTATATAAAGTTCTCTGATTTCTCCATTATGCACATTATTCTCTTCAGGAAAATAAAAGGTCTCCGACCTTTGGCTGGATGTAGCCTACCGATTAGGAGAGCCCTCTAACCAATTAGGCACATCCTCCACAAAGATAACATTTTCATGTGAAGCTCCAGGGGCATTTTGCAGCTGAATATCTCCTCTATGTGTCGTACTCAAGAATTCGCCAGACCAATTAATAGTGATGCTTTCCAACTGAGTTTCGTTTATATCTTCTTCATGTTATTTTTCCATTCATCCTATTGAAAACCAGATGCTTGCCAATCATTTGGATCAACTCTCAAACCTAGTTCTTCATTCAGTTCCTCGTGAGAAGTAGATTTCAGCAGATCTACATTTTCAAGATCATTGTTTTGAAAACTTTTAGAATGATCCGATAATACTCCAATATCATCATTTTCCTCATGGGTATCAATTTGCTGAATGGAAGATTCGACATCCGTGTGCTATGATCCTCGGCATCAATTTGAGGAACTTCACGGTATAAAAAATTTGCAGCATTTCTTGTAAAATTCTTCTCATACATTGTCTTGAATCTTCTTTCACCTCCATCTAGTTGATATCAGTTGTTTGTTTGGCTAAACCATTCTCTGCAACCTGTTCTTGTGTACTTTCTACCGCATCAAGAGGTGCTTCCCTACCTTTAGCAGTAATTCCTTCTAAATAATATTGACTTTAGCAATAATTCCTTCTAAATAATATCTTATTTCAGTTAGACCAATGCTATAAGAGTCTGCGTTATGACTTTCCACGTTAATTGGCCTAGAACGTCTAGGAAGACCATCTAGGACCTCAAAACTCCTTGTACGATTCAGGTCAGTTAGAGAATCACCATCATCACTGTTATATGTGGTGTCAAAATGTCGGCTACTTGCTTGATCTTGAACAGAATTATCCAATCTGGAGAAGAATCCTTCCCTCATTCAAAGAAAGTCAAAATATCATTGCTATCATCAAAAGGGATAGGCCAGCATTACAGAATGGACAAGCAGGTCAAGTTGGCAGAGAACTTGAGTGAAAAATAATTGGCAAAAATTCAAGGTTGACACTAAAGGAAATAATACATGACTCTAGAGAATTTTTCTTCTTTGTAGTACCCAAACTTTTTGTAGTACCCAAATTCTGACTCCAAAGTAGTGTTCAACTTTACAACATTGAAGCTCCCAATCAAAGAATGTTAGTCTTCCAAGTGGGTAGCATATTTTGGACCTAAGACTTTTTGGTTAAAGTTAATGACCCTTAACCACAATGCCCAGTGATCAGATTTGTGTTTTCTTGACTATAATTGGTAATGAATTCAAGTTCAACGAGGAAAACAAACCATGTCCATCAATGTTAAGATTAATGTAGAAAAAGACGTTAGTACGAAGGTTTGTTAAGCTCTAGGTTTAGTTTAACCAAATTAAGACACAGTAATCAGTGACCAGATAACTTTTGGATTGAGGATATACAATCGCATATGAAATTGATCACTATTTCTCATACCTCGGTAATTCAGAAAAATTTAATTTCCTAATAATGTAATTAGTATTAAGGATGTCGTTAGACATTAGATATTCATCTTTCCTGTCAATGGTGATTGGAGTGGCATTGATGAGACACTCGTAGCAATTTCATGGCAGTAATTTGACACTGGTTGCCCATTCTCGAAGTTTCTCTTATCTACAAGCAATTTACTAATGATATTTAAACGCGACAGTATAAGTGTCCC
The DNA here is from genome assembly GCF_002738345.1 of Cucurbita maxima. Lineage (NCBI taxonomy): Eukaryota > Viridiplantae > Streptophyta > Magnoliopsida > Cucurbitales > Cucurbitaceae > Cucurbita > Cucurbita maxima. The sequence continues at coordinate 10,638,951 of NW_019272017.1, forward strand.
AAGATTTTTCTTGGATCTAAATATTCTACCAGCAATTTACTAATGATATGTGGTCATTTGCTTGAATTTGTTTTGAGTTGGCCACGAGTGATGTTCTTGGTGACAACTATGAAGGGGATGAAGGATGTTGAGAGCTTCTTCTTCTTTTTTTTTTTTTTTCTTTTTTTATCCGTATGATTATTTTTTTTCTTTTTATACTAATTAATTCTTAACGTGTAACATTTGTTAATCGAGTCTTACCTCCCCTTGAGAAGCATTATTTCTACTCATAGTAAAGTCCTACATTTTCAATCGTTTGAAAACCATGCTGAAAAGTTATTACTATTATTTTTTTTTTTTTGTTATTGTTGTTTGTTTGAGTTGAATTATAATTTTATTCTTAGACACGTTTCTTCTGCTGTAGCTGTAAGAACGACATAATGTGGAAGTTTACCTGATACTGAAATATTTGGTCGGTTGTTTTTTGTTTGGTTAACTGGTTGAGAAGACTCAATTTAATTTCAACCATGTCATACACTATATATGCCAGGTGAATAATTTGAAAAGGCGGTCCATTGAATTTTGCTTTTAATTTGATGCCTTTCTTTCCGTTTTTTTAATACAATGTGGCTATTATCTCAGCTAATCGTATTCTCCCTGGCTCGTAGGATAGTGGTAGTATACATATGGTACTTGTTTCTTATTTTTTTAAAATAACTTATGTATATTATGTCGACATCGTACACGTGTTCTGGGAACAACAAAACAAGAATTTGCTATGAGTTGTGCTTATTATATGGACCTTCTCTTCTGGAAGTTGTAATTTCTACTATTTATTTTATTTTCAAGTTTATTTCGCATTGATGGTGGAGCTTCGGAGTGATACCTTCGCAAGGTAATGTTAACATACTTGCAAATACCATGTTGTATTTATTTTATATAATTGAAAATTTTTCACTTTCTTAAAATATCCGGCACAGATTGCATTAGGTGGCTGCTATTCAAGGGACTACTTCAACAGATATGGTGAGTTGAGGCATATTCGTCAATTGCGCTTTTGGCCTCTTAATAAAGTGCTAACTGAGAAGTATGATTTCAGCGAGCAAGATGCTAATGACTTGGCTGACTTTCTTGTTCCTTTATTAGATTTTGCACCTAAAAGGAGACCAATAGCACCACAATGTCTCAGCCATCCGTGGTTGAGTTCTATCCCAAAAATTCTTGAATCTTCTGTATCAATCCATCAAAATCAACCCGAAGATCAGGACGCTTTAACTAAAAGAAGCGAGAAGGACGAGAGAGAAGTTATGGAGATTGGAATGGGAAACATAGCTATTGATGGAACTTCAAAATCGACGTCATCGAAACAAATAGGACTAGAAATGGCAACGTACGCGATTTCAAGCTATGTTTCGTGCCATATAATCTTGGTTTGTAGCTCAGATTTCCATCGGAGTTGGAAACATATTCATGAACTACATGGATTCGTGTTGTCCTACATGCTATCCGAAGCAATCATCATCTTTTGCTTTGGTGAGGGTCGACCAGCATTCGTAGGCCCATCTCGAACAGCTTCAAACGGTGGTTGTTTTGACAGAGTGCGTGTTCGAGTATGGTTTGCATATTTTTACAAACTACCAATATTTCCAGGTCTCTTGTAGCACAACTTTCTGGATCATAATTTCTTCATGTAATCTTTAACATATATAAAATATATTTTTGGTGCTAGATTTTTGTCATTTTGTTTATCGTAATGTTCGCCACTACAGGGTTTTCTATTTAAAAATGAACTTTTTTTAGGTATTAAAACTTTTCAGATATAAAATAATCGGGCGGTCCAAAAGGGGATGGAGGATACCCGGCTCAATCAACGAAATGAGCATCTGATCGAGTGCCGGAGAGACTGGGCAGTTGGGAAAATTTCAGGCCATAACAGAAATACTAATTTTTCATTTATCACCATATTGAACTTATAAACCCATGAAAATGTTGGCACATCGATCAAAATTTGAAAATCACCGGATTCTTATTCATGTTGACTTGACCGAACTTACAAACTACCATTTTTTAAAAAGTTATTTTTATTGGTAGAGAGAGGCATCTTGGTGAAGAAGAATGGACCATTTGGGAACATGCCATATTCTTTGACATAATGTTTTATGGATCCTTGTAGGATAGCTATTATGTAAGCCACTTGTAGTGATAATGAGAAGTAGGGTTCAATGAGAACAGGCTAAGAAATCCATCAAAAAAACATAAGCATCTGCTCTTGAGTGGAGCACTTCAATAATGGTTTCGGTGCATGCTGTTGAAACCACTTTGTGAGGGTGTCAAAAGTTCTAAACCCCTTCCTTCGGCCCCTTTTTCTTTTCATACAACTTCGAAGAATATAAGAATATGAAAAAGGTTGGGTTTTATGTCCTAAAACTCATAGTTCGTAAACACAAATATATTCTATTTTCAATAAAGTTATTATTGATGTTTATTCAGTAAAGATTGTTATTGAATAAAGTGAATTTTACGATTATTAATCTAAATTCAATAAACTAAGAACACCCTAGTTATAGTATGATTACTTGAATTATATGTAGAGACATAAGAGTGGATCAAGTTCAAGTATATAGTCAAAATGATCTATAGTACAGGGATAAGGCTGAGTACCTTATTCCGAGACACTATGGATGCGAGCCACTTTTGTATATGATATAAACAATGTGATCACTAAATTGTACATGTGGAGACATGTGAGTGGGGGCGTCCTATGCAATGAGTATTGCATAAGATCGGACCATGAAGAAAACCACTCTCACTTTATAATGCCGTTTTCCGTTGAGACTGATTTTTTCATTCGATGACCTAGGTAACTCGATCTTAATCCTAAGCTAATAATAAACTCCTGTTTATTCAGAATTATCCTTAGATTTGCATAGGTGAGAGTGACCCGAGTTTGCCGACTCAATAAGCCTCCCATTTCAGGAGTAAGACTGGGTGAATAACTGGGAACATAGGGTGTAAAATGGAACTCACTCCTACCCGCTTTTAGGGATAGTAGAGAGGTTGTTCCAGGTCTTGAACAAGGGGCCCCACTCTCTCATTGACCCGAGAGGGATTCGGTTTGGTGGTTGGACCACAAACCAATTGTTCATTAGAGGATCAGTGAGACTTAAGAAACAAGAAGTAACTTTAGTGGTAAAACGGTAAATTAACCCAGCTTTAGTTACGAACAACCTATGAATGATCGACTTACTAATCATGGTTATATCAAATGGACAGAAATATATCTATAGTGAGGGGAGTGCAACTACTAAACTATAGTGAAGTGTCCTAGTAGTTAACAAATGTTTGTTAACATAATTAATGAGTTTAGCCGATTAATCTCAGATCGTTAAAGTCCATGATCTGTAGGTCCATTAGGTCCCTCTGAACGAGTGAGTTCGAAGTGTTCGAATTCAAATTAGGGAATATACTTTTAGTTAGGAATTAAACAAAAATACAGAATTTGAGATATTTAAATAAGATTTAAATATTTTAATTATGAATAGAGATTCATAATCAATATGGGCTAGAATTGATTGGGATAGACATTTGATTTAATGTTAAATATTAATTAAATTGTTTAATTAATCATTTAATATTATTTTGATTTGAAATTAATTATTTAAATTAATTTTTGAATTAAAATAAAGAAGATCAAAATGTTGACTTAATTTAATGTAAAAATCCATGTTTGAGTTAGTGGAATATTGAGTGACAATATATGGTTTAAGCAAACTTGCATGTTTGCCACATAATCCCACAAATTTGAGTGAAATTTTGAGTGTTAAAATTTGGTATTCTCAAATTTGCAGTAGTATGCAAATATGACACTATAAATGGAGTAATCAAGGTACATAGAAATCTTCTTCAAAACTTTGATAAAATCTCTCAAAACTCTCTCTTTACATATACTAAATTCCTATCAAGTTTAGTCACTCACTGGATTACACAATTCCGTTTTAAGGCCGAAAAATAGTAGGGAAGACACTAGTAAATAGTAGGGAAGACACTAGTGGTGGTTCGAAACCGGTTCGTGAAAAAAAAAAAGAAATTTGAACTACGAAATATTAGTATTCAAACTCATTGAGTTTTATGCTTTTGAACATGCTAGCTAATTTACTATAATTGATGTACTTAGAGTGCCTAAGATCCAAATTGCTTCCGCACGTGTTATAGTAACACCATCAAGAAAAACACCAAAATATCCACCTTTCTCTTTAGGGGCCATTATTAAACGATTCAACTGTTCGTCAACTTTCAAGTTTGTATCTAGGAGAACGTTCAAGTTCATATATTTGAAGTGTTAAGTGATGGACTGGGAAATCGCATATCGGTTGGAGAGGGAAATGAAACATTCTTTCTAAGGGTGTGGCTAGTAGACTTATTTTAAAACAGTGAGGCTAATAGCGATACGTAACGGGCCAAAGTGGATAATATCTTCTAGCAGTGGGCTTGAGCGATTACAAATGGTATCAGAGCCAGGCATTGGGCGGTGTGCTAACGAGAATGCTAGACTCCCAAGGGGTGGATTGTGAGATCTCACATTAATTGGAAAGGGAAACAAATCATATCTTATAAGAGTGTGAAAACTTCTTCCTAGCATACATGTTTTAAAACCGTGAAGCTAACGATGATACATAACGAGCCAAAGCTGACAATATCTGTTAGCAGTATGCTTTAGCTATTGCAGTGGACGTTTTCAACACTAACATCAATACAAGTTCATAAATTCATCTTCAGTGGCATACATGTCACGATGATTTTCATATCCTGTTTATAGTGTTTCATCATCATTATGTGTTGTTTATATATTGTTTGGACTGCCAAGATCAGCATAGTACTTATTGATCCATCCTTTAATGATGTTAACCTCCGTAAAGAACAAAACTTTGAAGTTAGAATTTATGAGTCTGAATCAAACCATTAGGCGTATGGAGTGCAAGGAGACTGTTAGATAAGTTATGCAACCCTTTGCATTCACAAAAAGAGAGAGAGAGTTGAAGTAAAGTTGATTGTTTTTTATGTGTAATAAATGTTGGAGCTTTGGTTTTTGTTTACCCGCCGCTGCTATATAAGGGTCTCTGAGTCCATTGGAGAAAATGATGTTGCTGCCAAATCTCTTAAGGATGAGTTTTATGTCCTGAAATTTGAAGGGAGACAAAGAAATTCTGAGATTCTACGTCGGTTGGGGAGGAGAACGAACTATTCTTTATGAAGGTGTGGAAACTTCTCCCTGGTAGACGCGTTTTAGAAACCTTGAAGGGAAGCTTGAAAGGGAAAGTTCAAAGAGGATAATATATGTTAGCGGTGAGGTTGGGCTGTTATAAATGGTATTAGAGCCAGACACTGGGCCATGTGCCAGCGAGGAGATTGAGCTCTGAAGGGGGTGGACACGAGGCGGTGTGCCAACAAGGATGCTAGGTCTCGATGGGGTGGATTGTGAGATCCTATATCAGTTGATGAGGAGAAGAAAAAAACATTATTTATAAGGGTGTGGAAACCTCTATAGTATAAAAACCTTGAGGGGAAACCCAAAGAGGATGATATCTGCTAGTGGTGGGCCCCGGAGGGGGTGGATACGAGGCTGTGTGTCAGTAAGGACGCTGGGTCCCGAGGGGATGGATTGTGAGATCCACTAATAAAATGGTCAGATGAACCCCGAAGGGGGTGGATACGATGCGGTATGCTAGCAAGGACGCTAGGTCTCGAGGGAGTAGATTGTGAGATCTCACATCGATTGGAGAAGGTAATGAGTGATAGCGAGGAAGCTGGGCCTCAAGGGTGGAGTGGATTGTGGAGTCCCACATCTATTGGAGAAGGGAACGAGTGCCAACGAGGACGCTAGTCCTGTGGGAGGGGTGGATTGGGGAGGAGAACAAAACATTGTTAATAAAGTGTAGTTGGTTGCAGTAAGTTGAATAAAGAAAATAAAAAAAGAAGAGAGGTGGTTGAAGTGCATACATGGCCTCCATAATAGGTGGTGACCCAGTGAGGCCTTGGAAACACACTGTATAACTCATTGCAGTAATCTATGAAGTTTCCAAGCTCAAAACATAGTACATTGCCTGTGCTTAATTGCATCACCGTTTCATTGCATCTCTGAGTTACACAACACAAAAGCTTCTTAAAACGTCCTAACAAATGTATCTTTTCAAAGTTCAATGCATCCCACATCGGTATTCGTATAATAAAAAGATTACCTGCCACCTCCATCCCACATCGGTTTAGTTTCATCTCTGGGCTGAATCTTGTAGCAGGATAGATTTCCTTTATAAGAAAACACCCCTGCAGCAATTCTTCCAACAATTCCAATTCCAGATGAATCTCCATCAATGGCATCACAGATTCTAGTGACGGGATATCTTGGTGGGTGGTTGTATTGGGCTGCGATGGTATACATAGATCACAAGTAGTCTTCCATTTCCTTTATAAGCAAACACCCCTGCAGCAATCCTGCCAACAATTCCAATTCCAGATGAAGCTCAATCAATGGCATCACAGGTTCTAGTGACTGGATACCTTGGTGGGTGGTTGTATTGGACTGCGACGGTATACATAGACCACAAGTAGTCTTCCAGCTGAGAGGGTTATCCAGAGGACTCAAACAAAAACTGATTTGAAGCACAAAATTCATTAAATTTGGATATGAGAAGCCATGAATTCTAATACCTGCAGCTTTTGAACTCTTTGCTAAGAATGGAAAGGGCATCCGGCTTGGAAGCAATTGTTTCAATCTTGGACCTGGAATCATGAATGGTTTCATAGCAACTTTCATTAACTTCCTGCAAATTCATTCACATTTTTGTTGTTTAAAAAGTTCAAAAGTTCAAAAGGATGCATTGTTGTTGAAGGATCTTACTCTGAAATCCTTAGTGGCAATGGAATAGTATGCATTATGTGGCGTGATATTCTCGAAGTAAAGGATTGGAGCTGAAGAAGCAAGAGCTCCAAGGGCGACATGAGGATATTTCAGACGAAACCATGCAGCCAACACTGTTTCCTACAAAACAAAACAAAAGAACATGCTCTGTTATAGAACTTGAAGATTTTTGTAACCGCTAGTAAATATTGTTCGCTTTGCACGTTACGTATCGCCATTAGCCTCACAGTTTTAAAATGCGTTTGCTAGAGAAAAGCTTCCACACTCTTATAGGAAATGTTTCGTTCCCCTCTCCAACCGATGTGGGATCTCACAATCAACCACTCTTGGTGGCTAGCGTCCTCACTAACACACTGTCTAGTGTATGGCTCTAATACTATTTGCAATGGCTCAAGGCCACCACTAGCAGATATTGTCCGTTTTGGCTCGTTACGTATCGTCGTTAGCCTCACGGTTTTAAAATGCGTTTGCTAGGAAGAGGCTTCCACACTCTTACCAGAAATGTTTCTCCCCTCTCCAACCGATGTAGGATCTCACAATCCACTCCTCTTGGAGGCCCAGCGTCCTCGCTGGCACACTACCCGATGTCTAGCTCTGATACCATTTGCAACAGCTCGAGGCCACCGCTAGCAGATATTGTTTGCTTTGGCTCATTACATATCGTCATTAGCCTTATGGTTTTAAAACGCATCTGCTAGGGAGAGTCTTTCATACCCTTATAAGAAATGTTTCGTTCCTCTCTCCAACCGATGTGGGATCTCACAATCCAGCCCTCTTAGAGGCCCAGTGTCCTCGCTAGCACGTTACTAAGTGTCTAGTTCTGATACCATTTATAACAACCCAAGGCCATCGCTAGTAGATATTGTCCGTTTTGGCACATTATGCACCGTCATCAACCTCACAGTTTTAAAACACATCTACTAGCGATTTGTTTCCACACCCTTATAAGAAATGCATCATTCCCCTTTCCAACCGACGTGAAATCTCACAATTTTAAATGAGAACCGACTTACTTCCACCATACGATCCACCAAGAACAATCACATGAGGATCTTTAGCATGCAACTTCTTTTTAACATGCATAAGAACATCAGAGCATAATCTGCTATTGCTTGAGCAGAGTTGAAATAGCCAAAAGTGCTTGCATTCTTCAATGCTACCTCCCTTGATCCAAAGGGTATCGATTTCCCATAATAACGATGCTAACAACAAAACAAAACAAAAATCATATAAACCCTCCAAAGTATTAAATACGAACCACACAAGAACATGAAAGCTCTTACCTCAATATAAACCAGAAGAGCCCCAAACTGAGCAACATTATCAGTCAAGAAGCCAACAATGTTCAAATTTTTATCCAGTGGACCTTCAGCTCCCAAGTAGGCAAGAATGGGAGCGCTGGAATCTACGCCGCCCCAATACTTAAAGTTGATTATATATCTATCAGTGAACGTCATGTAGCTTTCAGGCCTATAATTGAAGTGATTCAAAATCTCTGTCTGTTGGACTAAGCCTTAGGATTCTGTACTGTGTTGCAGAAACACAGGCTGAAAGGTTGAGAAGTAAGCAAGGAAAAAGCATCATGGTGGAGTGTATGGTTTGGCTTGATCTTCACAAACAAATAGCTCCTTTATATAACAAAAAGTTGCCCAGTTCATGTCTCAAACCAGCGGTTAGTAAGCTAGGCCAAGGTACCTAATGAAAGGCAGTTGAATGGTTGAGTTGTGTTGAGTTCAGTTGATTGTGGTCGGGAATATGAGCAAGTTATAGAGGTTTCTGCCAAATAAAGACACTCTTCAACAACTTCATTACTAAATATTTAATGAAGGTGTTGTCCTTATCAAAAATTTGCTTATCTAATGCTAAAATCAGTTCAAGATTCCTAGTTTTAGAATAGTGTCTTCGTGAAGAAAACTTCTAATCTTAATATTTTGATGTGTCGGTTAGAGATGTTCGTTGGTTGAGTTGAGTCCGATTGGCTGAGATATTTTTTAGATCTAATCCAATTGTTCGGCTTGTAAAGTTTTCAACCCCAACAACACTTATTAAATAATACAATAAAGTTTTTTAGTTGAATTGATTTAGATTGTTTGGGAAACTAAATATACCTATATATAACTCGATCGTAAATAAAAATGTATATTTTAAAATTTATAATAATAAACCAATTCAATCCAATGAGTTTCAAGAGAACCAATAAACCAATTCAATCTATAAAATTTATATTTATTTAAAACCATATAAATTAGGTTGGATTGATCCGATTTTTCTATATAACTCACGCCCATCACATTTCTTCTTCCCGACGTGTCCGCGCGGGCCCCGCCGGCCGTTACGAGCACGAGCGTGCAGCCACAGTCGCCTCGATCATGCCACCCCGCATGCGTTAAATGAAATTTGTGCACATGGATGCGATCATATCAGCACTAATGTACTGGAAACCAATAGAACTGTTAAGCGTGCTTGGGCGAGAGTAATATTGGTTGAGTAACCACTTGCACTCCTTTTTTTTTTTTTTTTTTTACTCGTT